>NC_066511.1:4164133-4186673 GCF_024679095.1 Eriocheir sinensis | reverse complement strand
TGACTCCTTTATGCCTATTATTAAGATTCTTAAGAATGATGTTTTCTATGTCCTCTCTGGCCTTAATCCTCAGAAGGCTTATGGACCGGATGGAGTGCCTCCTATTGTCCTTAAAAACTGTGCTTCCGTGCTGACACCCTGCCTGGCCAAACTCTTTCGCCTCTGCCTGTCAACATTTACCTTTCCTTCTTGCTGGAAGTATGCCTTCATGCAGCCTGTGCCTAAGAAGGTTTACCGTTCCAATTCCTCAAACTACCGTCCTATAACATTGTTTTCCAGTCTATCTAAAGCTTTTGAATCAATCCTTAACCGGAAGATTCAAAAGCACCTTTCCACTTCTGATCTTCTAACTGAGCTCCAGTATGGGTTCCGTAAGGGGCGTTCTACTGGTGATCTCCTTGCCTTCCTAACTGACTCTTGGTCATCCTCTCTTAGGCGTTTCGGTGAAACCTTTGCTATTGCGCTGGACATATCAAAAGCCTTTGATAGGGTCTGGCACAAATTTTTGCTTTGCAAACTACCCTCCTACGGTCTCTATCCTTCTCTCTGTACCTTTATCTCCAGTTTCCTCTCTGACCGTTCTATTTCTGCTGCGGTAGACGATCACTGTTCTTCCCCTAAACCTATCAATAGTGGTGTTCCGCAGGGTTCTGTCCTATCTCCTACTCTCTTTCTGTTGTTCATTGATGATCTTCTTTCCAAAACGAACTGTCCTATCCATTCTTACGCCGATGACTCTACTTTGCATTACTCAACTTCTTTTAATAAAAGACCCACCCAGCAGGAACTAAATGATTCCAGGCTGGAGGCAGCAGAACGTTTAGCCTCAGATCTTACTATTATTTCCGACTGGGGCAAGAAGAACCTGGTGTCCTTCAACGCCTCAAAAACACAGTTTCTCCACCCATCCCCTATTCTTTGACAACACTCAACACTATAACCTTCTTCAAAACTAAACATCCTCGGTCTATCCTTAACTCAAAATCTCAACTGGAATCTTCATATCTCTTTTCTTACTAAATCAGCTTCCTCGAGGCTGGGCGTTCTGTACCGTCTCCGCCAGTTCTCCCCCGCACACCTGGTATCCATTTACAGGGGCCTTGTCCGCCCTCGTATGGAGTATGCATCTCACGTGTGGGGGGGATCCACTCCCACAGCTCTCTTGTACAGACTGAAGTCAAAGATTTACAAAGAAAATCAGACCACACAGACCCCATGGTCCAGACTAGGTGGTCTGTCCTTAACCCTAAGTGATTCTACATTAATCAGATGGCTTCAAAACGTTGCATTTCTACTCAAGTTAATATTAAGTTCAATGAAGTGTCGGTCGAGCTTGTTTTTAAAGGAGTCAATCGTGTTACACTGGACCACTGAAGGTGGGAGCTTATTCCATTCTCGCACTACAACGTTGGTGAAGAAAAATTTGGTGCAGTCTGAATTTACTTGTCTACATTTGAGTTTTATGCCATTGTCCCTCGTTCGCAAAGTGTCAACGATCATAAACAATTTTGTTCTGTCTACATTCGTGAAACCATTAAGTATTTTAAAACATTCGATCAGTTTTCCTCGGAGGCGGCGTTTCTCAAGAGAGAACATGTTAAGGGTGGAAAGCCTTTCTTCGTAAGATTTGTTGCGCAAGGAAGGGATCATTTTTGTTGCCCGACGCTGAACACCTTCTAATTTAGCAATGTCCTTTGCATGGTGGGGAGACCAAAACTGTACCTCATATTCCAAGTGGGGTCTGACTAAACTATTGTAGAGCGGAAGTATTACATCTTTATTCTTGAATAAAAAGTTTCTTTTAATGAAGCCCAACATTCTGTTCGCTTTATTTGCTGCATCGATACAATGATGTGAGAATTTGAGGTTTGACGCGATTTTGACCCCCAGGTCATTAACGCATTGAACGCTTGTGAGTTTAACGCTACCCATTTCGTAATCGAACTTCTTATTTCTTGTTCCAATTTGAAGTACCTGGCACATGTCTACGTTAAAGGGCATCTCCCATCTATCAGATCAAGCTGAAATTTTGTGCAAATCCTCTTTTAGGCTTTGCCTGTCTTCGTCAGTGAGAACCGAATTACCAATCTTTGTGTCGTCTGCAAATTTACTAATGCGATTATTGAGTCCAACATCCACATCTTTGATGTAAATAATGAAGAGCACTGGGCCAAGAACTGAGCCCTGAGGGACGCCACTAGTAACCGGTGCCCATTCTGAGTTAAATCCGTCAATCACCACTCTTTGTTGTCTGTTGCTCAACCAATTCGCGATCCATTGGTTTACTTGACCGTTAATACCTATTTGCTTTAATTTATAAAGTAATTTATGATATGGGACTTTATCAAACGCTTTCTGGAAATCAAGATAGACTACGTCCAATGATTTGGTTACGTCATAAACTGAGAAGAGGTCGTTATAAAAGGTCAATAGGTTTGATAGGCAGGATCTTTTGTTACGGAAGCCATGTTGTGAATCCCCAATTAATGAGTGGCTTTCAAGGTAACTCACAATTTTGTCTCTAATTATGCTTTCAAGTAACTTACCTACAACTGAAGTTAGACTAATGGGTCTGTAATTACCTGATATATTTTTTTTTTGTCTCTTTTTTTAAAAATCGGTGTCACGTTAGCCTTTTTCCAGTCCGGAGGAACGATGCCTTGTCGGAAGGACATATTGAATACGGTTGTGAGGGAGGAGAGTATTTCGCTCTTTGTTTCTTTAAGCAGTATAGGATATATTTTATCGGGTCCGGGACTTTTATTTGTTTTAAGTGATTTGAGAGCTTTAAGGACTTCATCGGTTGTTATTTCAAAATTAGGCAGTGGCGTAGGTGGTATCGTACTGGGCTCACATTCACCGCGTGATGGACGACGCGGGTTCGAATCCCCACGCTACCACACGGATTTTTCAGTCACCGCCGAGTGGCTTAAAACTACCCACATGCTGTCCTGAAGACCACCCATCAACCCGGACTCTAGAGGAAGCCGTCCAAGCGAATCAAGAACGAGTTCCGGGGGGCAGCATGAGCCAATGCAAGATGGCGCCACTATAAACACTCGCCTGCGCCAGAACGGGCTGGGCCGACCATCAGGCCCCACCTGGAAGAAGCCTTGGGCCGACCATCAGGCCCCACCGGGAAGATGCCTACCGGCGCAATAGGCAACAACGTAAAAAAAAAAAAAAAAAAAAAAAATGCTCGAGATTTACAATAGTACTGGTGCTGGTGGTAATGGGAGGAAGACTGTTAATATTAAACACCGAAGAAAAGTAACTGTTTAATAGGTTTGCAATGTGTTGGCTGTCAGTCACTAGTGCACCGTCGCTGTTTGTTAAAGGTCCAATTCCACTTCTGATCGCCTTTCTGTTGTTTATGTAAGTGAAGAAGGATTTCGGATTATTTTTACAGTTGGCTGCAATATTTTCTTCATATCTACGCTTTACCTGACATACTAATCTTTTTACTCGTCGCCTGGCATCATGATAAAGTCTAAAGTTTTCGGGCGTGCTTTGTTCTTTCTTTCTCTCCTTGACTGAGTGTTTAATTTCGCTATTAAACCAACGTGGGCTTTTATTAGTGTTATTTAGCTTCTCGCACAAGGGGACGAATGTGTTCTGCTGAGTGAGTATATGATTTTTAAAGCTTAGCCAGGCTTCCTCTACATTGCCGTCATCTGATAGTTGTATTTCTGTTAGTTTTTGTCTGATTTCTACGAAGTTAGCTCTTTTGAAATTGGGCACCTTTACTTTATTTTCAGTCTCTGATGTTTGAGCTCTAATGTCGACGCGCACTAATTTATGATCGCAAGAACCGAGGTGTTCTCCTACCGTGACATTACTGACTAGGTTATCTTGGGTAGTTATAACAAGGTCGAGTATGTTATTTTGTCGAGTTGGTTCAGAAACCATTTGGCTTAGATAATTTTCTTCTAAAAATTCGATCATTCTATGTGACTCGCCTTCTGTACCTGACAGTGTCGTCCAGTCGATATGGGGGAGGTTAAAGTCTCCTAATATCAGTAAGTCGAAGAGTCGTTGTATTCGGAACTTTAATCAATATTTGTGGTGTCGATAAATGTTTCGGTTATAGCAATTATGTCAATATTTTCTGTCAGAGCAAGACATCTCAGCTCATCAAACTTGTTTCTTAGGCTACGCGCATTAAAACTAAGGATTTTTAAGTTATCTAGAGGCTTGGTAATAGAGGTGGTGGTACTTGCGGGATCACGGTTACGAGTTTGTTGCGACGCATGGCGTCTATTTACACGGGCGGGGTGGAGGGGCGTGGCTGAGAGTCGTTTTTTGATCGGGTTTTACGTACTGCGTCGTTTAGGAGCCTTCCGAATCTGGCTGCCCCGATGGGGGACAAGTGTATTCCGTCCCTGTGGAAGAGTTCGCTTTGTACAAGGAAATTGTCCCAGGCGTTGAAGAACTCAACGTCAAGCTCTCTGCAAAGAGTATGTAAGCGGTTGTTGAGGCTGTAGGCCTTGCTGAAGAAGTCGTTCTCCGCCCACGTCCGTGGTAGAACACCTGAAATCAAAATGTTAGGGGATTTAGAGTTATACTGCTGGATGAGCCTACGGTACTGGTCCAGCAGTTCCTCAGACCGGGTCGTGGTGACGTCGTTCGTACCTGTGTGAATAACAAACAGTGAATCATTAGTAGCCTGGGGGGAGATCTCCTCAAGAGCAGCAGTTACGTAGTCGATCCCAGCACCAGGATAACAATAGTTCCGTCTTCGACGAGGAACTCTGCCGCAGAACTCAACGACCTGCTGGCGAATCATGGAGTCACCCACCAGGAAGATGCTCTCCTGCTCGTCATCCTCCTCCAGAATGGAAAACCTATTGAAGCAATGAACAGGATAAATTGCTTGTCTGGCTGGTTTGGCTCCTCTATTCACGACGGTGAAGCCATCATGGGCAGTGCCACTAGCACCTTCCCGCTGCGTGGTGTTGTCCGCTGGTGTCGAGGGTACCGTTGAAGGCAAGGGGGCGGTTGGAGAAGGGTTTGGCACCACAGCAACGTTAGCCTGGATGAATTCCTGTAAGGAGGCAACAGTGCGAGAAAGCTCTATTATTTCATTCTGACCTGCTTCCATCTTCTCTTCTTGCTCCTTCAGTCTTGTCTCGAGATGCTGCCTGGTGAGACACAGTCGACAGACAACAGAACGCCCTGTAAAAAAGTGAGCTGGGAAGCTACCGTTACAAGTACTGCACTTCTTAGGCGCCATCTTAGCTGAAAGTGATTAATGATTGCCTGAAATGAAAGAGATAAAAACACAGAGTGAAGGGGATTAGGAAAGGAGGTGAGGTGAGTGAGAGGAGGTTTAGGAAAGGAGGTAAGGTGAGTGAGAGGAGGAGTAGGAAGGGAGGTGAGGTGAGTGAAGAGGGGGATTATGAAAGGAGGTGAGGTGAGGTGAGTGAAGAGGGGGATTACGAAAGGAGGTGAGGTGATTGAGAGGAGGGTTAGGAAAGAGGTGAGGTGAGGTGGGTGAAGGGGTGGGTAAAAAGGATGTGAGGTGAGGTGAGTGAAGAGGGGGATTACGAAAGGAGGTGAGGTGATTGAGAGGAGGGTTAGGAAAGAGGTGAGGTGAGATGGGTGAAGGGGGTGGTTAAAAAGGATGTGAGGTGAGGTGAGCGAGGGGGGGGGGGGGTCAAGTCAATATGTGAGATGAGGTGAGGGAAAAGGGGGGGTAGAAAGGGTTAATTCTCTAGGGGATTTAAAGAGAGTGTAGTGAGGAGGAGCAGATTGAATCCTCAGGGGAATTCAAAGGGTGAGGTGTCGGCATGCACAACGCAAGACACTCGTAAACAACACACGAGAAACACATGAGAAACACTCAGAAACTCAAGTACAAACACCCAAATCACACGCGAAAACACTCGGGAACACAACAACAGACTCGAAACACACGAGAAACACTCAGTAACTCACGCATAAGCACAAGGTTCAGCGTCCCCAAATCACTCGCAAAAACACCGGAAACACAACAACACACTCGGGAACACAGCCAAATCACACGCGAAAACACTCGGGAACACAACAACACACGAGAAACACTCAGAAACCCACGCAGAAACACAGCCAAATCACACGCAAAAACACACAACAACACACTCGAAACACACGTCGGGAAATCACAGGCAACACGCAAGCAAGGCTGTGCAAGGCTGTGCACGATCGCAGCGTGGAACTCACGTCCGCTTCTCAGGAGAGGTCACGAGCGGTTCGACCTGTCTGAATAATAGTCTTCTACCTCTTAGATTTCGCCGCCATGTTGCCTCTCTTTCTATCTTCTATCGATATTTTCATGCTGATATTTCCATGCTTCTGAACTTGCTAACTGCATGCCTCCCCCCTCCCGCGGCCTCACCACACACAACTTTCTACTCAAGCTCATCCCTTTACTGTCCAAATCCCTTACGCAAAAGTTAACCAGCATCTTCACTCTTTCATCCCTCAGGCTGGTAAACTCTGGAACAATCTTCCTTCATCTTTATTTCCTTCTACCTACGACTTGAACTCTTTCAAGAGGAGGTATCAGGACACCTCTCCTCCCGAAATTGACCTATCTCTCGGCCACTCCTCTAACTCTTTTTACGAGCAGTGAGTAGCGGGCTTTTTTTCACATTTGTTTCCTTTTTTTTATGCCCTTGAACTGGCTCCTCTGCTATAAAAAAAAAAAATATATGATATATTTCAGGGAGCATCCAGATGAGAAGGCAAGACGACTTTTGTTTCTTAGTACGTAATATACATCTCGTAGGAATCGGTAAATGGTTTTATTTTATATAAATGAAAAAGCAGCAAAGTTAGTCATCAAGCAGAATCATGAGAAAGGGGTGTGGCATAATTTATAGTCTGAAGGTATCGCGATATAAAAGGAATTTATGGATTAACATTTTCATGTTGTCCACTTTGCCAGATTTATCACATCATAATTTCCTATTTTTTGAGGGCAAATTAAAACGTTTTAATTTATTGTGCATATTTTTTTTATGGATATCGGGGCTATTCGTGTATTTTGCTTCAGCTCGATGGGTCGACCTGAGGATGTACTTTTCCTATTTAACGTGGAATGATTACTGCTTCTACGAGAGAGACCCCTCTGTGTGTGCCCAGCGCATCACTGAGGTGATTGTCTCTGGGTAGAGAAAAAACATTCCATGTTTTTTTCTCTACCCCTCATGCTAAAAATCCTTGGTACAATCACGTTTGTTTTCATGTTATCTAAGATAGAGAGGCGGCTCACAAGAGATACCGGAGCCTTCGCACTCCTGCTAATCAGGATCTTTATATTTCCGCCCGGAATCATGCCAAATATATTCTAACTAAACAAAAACTCTTTCCTCAATAGAAAAAAACAAAACACAGCTTTCTCTAATTCTCCCACGGACTTCTGGCACCTATCCAAAAATATTTCCAAAAAATTTATTTCTTCGTCTTCCCCGTCTTCTTAATTCTGACGGCAGCACTGCTGTCACACCTTTTTTTTTTTTTTTTGTTTTTTTTTTTACGTTGTTGCCTATTGCGCCGGTAGGCATCTTCCCAGTGGGGCCTGATGGTCGGCCCAAGGCTTCTTCCAGGTGGGGCCTGATGGTCGGCCCAGCCCGTTCTGGCGCAGGCGAGTGTTTATAGAAGGCTGAACTCCTCGCTCAAACTTCCAATAAAAATTCCACACTGGAGAGGCATATTCGTAAAACTCAGCCCCCTCTCTGATTCCACTATGCCTGTTATTAAAATTCTTAAGAGAGATGTTTTCTATGCCCTCTCTGACCTCAATCCTCATAAGGCATAAAATTATGGACCCGATGGAGTGTCTCCTATTGTCCTTAAAAACTATGCTTCCATGCTGACACCCTGCCTGATCAAACTCTTTCGTCTCTGCTTTTCAACATCTACCTTTCCTTCCTGTTGAAGATATGCCTGCATACAGCCTGTGGCTAAGAAGGGTGACCGTTCCAATCCCTCAAACTGCCGTCCTATAGCTTTACTTTCCTGTCTTTCTAAAGCTTTTGAATCAATCCTTAATAGGAAAATTCTTCAGCATCTATCAATTTCTGACCTTCTATCTGATCGCCAGTATGGGTTCCGCAAGAGGCGCTCTACTGGTGATGTTCTTGCTTTCTTAACTGACTCTTGGTCATCCTCTCTTCGCCATTTCGGTGAAACTTTTGCTGCTGCCTGAGACATCTCGAAAGCTTTTGACCGAGACTGGGACAATTTTTTTTCTTTTCAAACTACACTCCTACGTATTCTATCCCTTTCTCTGTACTTTTATCTCCAGTTTCCTTTCGAGCCGATCTATCTCTGCTGTGGTAGAGAGTCGCTGTTCTTGCCCTAAATCTATAAACAATGGTATTCCACACGGCTCTGTCCTATCGCCCACTCTCTTTCTGTTATTCATCGAAGATCTTTCCATAACCAACTGTCCTACCCACTCGTACGCTGATGACTCTAAGCGGCATTATTCAACTTCTTTCAACAGAGTTCCTTCCCAACAGGAATTATAATACTCCAGATTGGAGGCTGCTGAAAGCTTAACCTCAGAACTTCCTATAATTTCTGACTGGGTTAGGAGGAACTTGGTGTCTTTCAACGCCTCAAAAACTCAATTTCTCCACCTATCAACTCAACACAATCTCCCAAACACCTATCCTCTATTTTTCGACAACAAAGCTGCCACCTTCTTCACTAAACATCTTCGGTCTTTCCTTAAATCAAAAACTTATCTAGAATCTTCATATCTCCTCTCTTACTAAATCAGCTTCCTCGTTCTGTATCGTCTCCATTTTTTTCTCCCTCTCGCTGCAGATGCTATCCAAATACAAGAGCCTTGTCCGTCCTTGTATGGAGTATGCATCTCACGTCGTCTCATCAGTTCCCCCTCTTACTGACACTCTCCTACCTTTTAAATTCCGCCGTAATTTTGCATTTCTGTCTATCTTCTACCGATATTTTCATGCTAACTGTTCTTCTGAACTTGCGAACTGCATGCCCCACTGCACTGGACTTTCTACTCTAGCTCATCCCTATACTCCCCAAACCCTTTATGCAAGAGTTAACCAGCATCATTCTCCCATCCCTTTTACTGGCAAACTCTGGATCCGACTTCCTTTATTTGTATTTCCTCCTGCCTACGACTTGACCTCCTTCAAGAGAGGAACATTAAATCATCCCTCCTCTTGAAATAGACCTCTCCTTTGGCAATTCTTCTATACTTCTTTTCATAGGAGAAGTGGTTAGCTGGCTACGTGATACAATTACAAGAAGGGGGATGGGGAAGAGGGGCTTGACGTATTTGTGATAAGGTTGGGCGATGGTGCCTTAGGGGTGGGTGGGATTGGGATGGAAAGCAGGGGATGGTTGCGCCTGGAGGGGGGGTGTAGGGCAGCCTCTTCAAGGAGTTAATCTTGAGGTCAGACGCTGGGTCAGGGGACTGCTGATGGTGGGCTGCAGGTGGGCAGTATCTTTGGAGGTCACTCAGGTTACCGGCTTAACAACGAGGTGCTAGGTTAAGGGCCTTCTAGACAATAGGGACGACTGGTAACCGGCTGCTATGCGTAGTTGTTTTGTTTGGGAACAGGTGCACAGCCTGGATGGGGGTGGCATGCATCATGCTCAACCTGAGTGACGAAGCTCCAACACCGCACTGTCACCTGAAATGACGTTTCCCAGCAGCAGGGTGTACTTCCGGGCCTGGGCGTGTCAGCCAGGACGGGGTAGATGACGGATGTTGGCGACACACAGCCTTCCCTACTTTACCCTGCACCACCAACAAACTGCACTCCCATTGTCTGCCTGTATAATAATTTCACTTCATTTCACCAAATGTTCCTTATAGTGTTGAGTTCCTTGAAGAGGTGGGAATGGGAAGGGAAGAGAGAGGGTCAACAATCTGACCCGTGGCTAATTTAGCGCCGTGGCTGCTGTGGACAGCGCCGTGAACCATGTCTTGACCAGGTCAGGTCTGGACAGTGTGTGTGTGTGTGTGTACTTTACATATTTCACAAAGCCGATGAATCAAGAGCATTGTTTTGTATAATAATGCAAAAGATCAATGGTCTTTTCAGTGGACTCACAGTAATTTGATTATTTATTTTCGACGTGATGGTTGTATGGGTGTATGCGCTAGATGTTAGTCGGTCCATTATTACGTCCATTTTGGTGCGGGACACTGATGATGTTTTTTTTTTTTTTTTTTATGTCGCTGCCTATTGCGCCGGTAGGCATCTTCCCGGTGGGGCCTGATGGTTGGCCCAAGGCTTCTTCCCGGTGGAGCCTGATGGTCGGCCCAGCCCGTTCTGGCGCAGGCGAGTGTTTATAGTGGCGAACTTTCTTCGCCCTCTTGCTACAACACCAGACGTGAATGACTCCACTGTGACAAAATCTATGTGTACAGGTCTATCGGCCAACCTGGATCCTGGGCCAGCATAACGGCAGACGAGTGTGTTTTGGGAAATAATATTTAGAAACTGGTATCGTAACATGTAACTTACTAGACCTTAAGGTAATGGTGACAATTGCATAGTTATTACTGTCCCTATATACGTCAAAATGTTTACAGGAGTCTACACGTCATATTAAAGTTACCAAGAGAAACACTATGTGAAGGCTTCATGAGGACCCAAGATCCGAGCTGCCTGGCTGTCCTGCACACATAAGCCTTGCTCTGTGCTCTGATGATCATACCCCCGACACCCTGTGATTTAGTTGAGTGTGGGCCAGCAGCGTGAGGCGTGGGCCGTTTCGACCACTTCTTGCTGGATCCTCTCTCCCTGCTTCCTGATTAATCTCAAGGAGACTTAATTAATCCCAGTGGCCGTTATTCTTGTGCCTCCTTTGTTTTTTTCTAATTTTAATGAAAACCGTTAATTAACTTTTACTGTTCGCAACACAAAGATCTATTTTTGAGGGTGTGGGAAAAGAGGAGCAGAAAATATATAAGATTTGACATTTATCGCAGTTTTATGAACTCTTATGGAATCTATAAACAAGGAGAGAGCCGCATACATGGGATATTGAAAAAACTAACCAAATAGTAGATGTGCTCAACTTCCCTCTCTGTCTACATTGTTGCCTTTTCTACTGCTACTCCTCTAGTTGCTCACTGTCTTTCTGCATTTCGGACTTCTCTTTTTCGTCACTCGCTATACATTTTTTTTTACCAATGATATCTTGTATTGTATCATGGGTTAGTGAGCAGGGAAAGGATAAAGATATTGTAGTAATACTTTTAAAAACGGTAATTAGACTTGAGCAGATCGTATCATGCGTAGAACTGATAACATATGAATAACCAAAGTAACAATGACAAACCAGGAAAAGTTGATATGACAGTAATGAAAAGCAAGGTGTACAGGCGAAGACTTTTGCAGGAGCAGGATATGGAATACACAAACATCACTAAGAGAAGGGGTGGGGTTGGGGGGTGGGGGGGGGATGTCGGGAGAGGCCATCATTCAGCAGTGGACTAGTAATGTTTGATGAGGAATAATGATATCGATGATGGGCATGATATATTTTCCACCGTTATTTGGCACCTACTGAAGTGGTATCCGGTCATTTCGCCCATATGTCATTTCGTCTACACCAAAAGGAAATTTCGCCTAAAGTAAATTCGCCCACACGCTGGAGGCATTTCGCCCACATTAGATTACAGTTGTAATATTAAGAGGGTAAGTATAGGATAAGAATACGAGAACGGGCTTTTTTTCATTTTTCACTCCTTTATTGTACAACGTTTCGCCAAGTCACAGTAAGGCATCATCAGGCTAAAAAAAATTCATCAAGTACTGAAACTGTTTCGAAATTAGAATAAGATATCTAGATCCAGATCTAGATAAAAGAGATTGGTCTATAACACGCGTGCACTCATGATGAAGGGACCTACAAGTACCTGCGGAAACTGGCGGCCCTTTTGTTTCTGCAGGAGGGAGAAATATTTCCGATGTTTGAGCGTCTTTCTTACCAAGACCTCACCACCCAAGTACGAACTGTGGTAGGGTATATTTCTAGAACGTGGATCCACAGCTCGACATGGCCACCTCCAGTTGGAGCGTTTTCAATTAGTCTGTAAGCACTAATAATGCTGCGGATGGCACAGCCGCCTAAACAAGCGTGTAGCTGGTAGAAATAACCTCCAGTTCTACCTTCTGGTAAGCCTTCTTCACAAAGAGGCTAAATTAACATCTTTACGTATTAGGCTGGTGTCGGAAAGATAGCTCCGAAGGATCCACCGGCGACATTATAAAGAACAGCAAAGTTAAGTTGTTCAGTCTTTGGGATGAATACATGATATATGAATACATGAGAGTTGGTCATTCCAACTTTTGAAAGCCTGTTCATATCTTAATGGACCAGTAAGCAGCTAACCATTTTAATTCCATGAATTGCTCATTATTTCTTTAACAATTTAGTTTTAATGTTTTTTTTCTTGAGTTTTAATTTATAACTATTTTTTTACAATTAGAATTATGACATGATTTTTCTTAAGTTTTAATGTTCTTATGTTTTATTAGGTTTTAATAAAGTTATTAATATATGATCTGAGTATTGAATAATACTTGTGCGAACAACTCTAGTGTGGGCGAACAGACTCTTCCATGTGGGCGGACAAATTCTAAATTTGGGCGAAATGACTTGTGGGCGAACTAACATATGGGCGAAAAGACCGTAAACTACTGAAGTTACTTAACTAAAGGAGAAATACCCCAAAGCACTTTACTTCTGACCTTTATGTTATTTTCATCTGAATGAGTCATGAACCTTGTTATCATTGCCTTAAATCTTTACTTCTGGCCACATAAGCAACAGACATTTTGGAGGTATTACATAATGTGCGATTTCTGATTTTACTGGTAATTTTAGATACTTCAGCCAGCATTCGAAAGTGATAAATAAAAAGATTGATTTCTTAATTAATGTAAGAAAAATTAAGCTTGTTATGCTCATGCAAAAACTGACAACAAAATAAGAATAAAAGACATTTGATTACCTAAAAAATTACGTTATGAACCATCCTCTGAAAGCTGGCCGTGACACAAAGACTGACCATAAGGTGTTTATGTTCACCAAATTCATATATGACAATTGAAAAGTACAAGGAAACCTATGCAGACAAATTTACAAAGGGCTAACATGTAAGAAGGGTGACCGTTCCAATCCCTCAAACTACCGCCCTATAGCTTTACTTTCCTGTCTATCTAAAGCTTTTGAATCAATCCTTAACCGGAAGATTCAAAAGCACCTTTCCTCTTCTAACCTTCTATCTGATCGCCAGTATGGGTTCCGCAAGGGGCGTTCTACTGGCGATCTTCTTGCTCTCTTGACTGACTCTTGGTCATCCTCTCTTAGCCGTTTCGGTGAAACTTTCTCAGTCGCACTAGACATATCGAAAGCCTTCGATAGAGTCTGGCACAAGTCTTTGCTTTCTAAACTGCCCTCTTTCGGATTCTATCCTTCTCTCTGTTCCTTTATCTCCAGTTTCCTTTCCGGCCGTTCTATCTCTGCTGTGCTAGACGGTCACTGTTCTTCTCTTAAACCTATTAACAGTGGTGTTCCACAGGGCTCTGTCCTATCACCCACTCTCTTCCTGTTATTCATCAATGATCTTCTTTCCATAACAAACTGTCCTATCCACTCATACGCTGATGACTCCACTCTGCATTATTCAACTTCTTTCAACAGAAGACCCTCTCAACAGGAGTTACATGACTCCAGGCTGGAGGCTGCAGAACGCTTAACTTCAGACCTTACTATCATTTCCGATTGGGGTAAAAGGAACCTTGTGTCCTTCAATGCCTCAAAAACCCAATTTCTCCACCTATCAACTCGACACAATCTTCCAGACACCTATCCCCTATTCTTCAACAACACTCAGCTGTCACCATCTTCAACACTAAACATCCTCGGTCTATCCTAAACTCAAAATCTTAACTGGAAACTTCACACCTCGTCTCTCACTAAATCAGCTTCCTCGAAGTTGGGCGTTCTGTATCGTCTCCGCCAGTTCTTCTCCCCCGCACAGTTGCTATCCATATACTGGGGCATTGTCCGCCCGCGTAGGGAGTATGCATCTCACGTGTGGGGGGGCTCCACTCACACAGCTCTCTTGGACAGAGTGGAGTCTAAGGCTCTTCGTCTCACCAGCTCTCCTCCTCTTACTGATAGTCTTCTACCTCTTAATTTCCGCCGCCATGTTGCCTCTCTTTCTATCTTCTATCGATATTTTCATGCTAACTGCTCTTCTGAACTTGCTAACTGCATGCCTCCCCCCCTCCCGCGGCCACGCTGCACGAGAATTTCTACTCATGCTCATCCCTATACTGTCCAAACCCCTTATGCAAGAGTTAACCAGCATCTTCACTCTTTCAACCCTCACGCTGGTAAACTCCTCCCGAAATTGACCTCTCTTTCGGCCACCTCTTTGGCTTCTTTTTGTGAGCAGCGAGTAGCGGGCTTTTTTTTTTTTATTGTTGTTTACTTGTATGGTGCCCTTGAGCTGTCTCCTCCGTAAAAAAAAAAAAAAAAAAACTGACACGCGGTGCCATCAAAAGACTCATTAGGAGGATGTCCATCAGTCACACATCGGCTCGTGTCATAACCATATCATTACCGTGTTGTCATCTTACATGCAGTGTATATTCCCATTAAAAACGTGACCACACTTAGTGGGTCATAATTACCCTCTGTCTGAACGATATTGCTGATACCTCGGTTAACATAAAAATATGAAGGTATGTTAACTCGATTCTCAGTATTTCCAAATACAATATCGACAAGCAGCTGCAACTTTCAAGTACATAATGTTTTAAAGATCATTAGTTGCCAACGAATAATAGTGACAACGACAAAGGGCGTCTCATTGCAGTACTTAATGAAAAACGATAAACCATGTGGGAATGACCGGGAGGAGCGAAGTCCAAGGCAACACCACACTGTACACTACACAACACAACACTGTACACTACACAACACAACACTGTACACTACACAACACAACACTAGATGAGAACGTGACCATGATGGTGCAGATTAGAACGAGTATACGTACACAAGCAGACGTCATGAATTCATGCAACCCTCTCCGAAACAATAACCTTGCTGGATCTCCTGCACCTCGACGAACAGTACGAGGCAACTCTTCGAACATGTACTGACTGACGTTAAAAAGTGGAAATGTTTGTTTCTCCGAGTTTGACGGTTTGGTATTGAACAATTATTATGGTTCATACTTGTCTCTCTCTCTCTCTCTCTCTCTCTCTCTCTCTCTCTCTCTCCTTCGGCTTAGAAAGTTTCCAGTGATGTAATATTTATTTTGGCTCGGACAGAATCCCTCGATATGTTACGAAAATAAAAATGTCCTGATATAACATGAGGATGGATTCAACTGAATAATCATAAATTATTTATCATCGATCAATCTTAATTGTATTACTATTCAGGAACCCTTGGTGGCTTCTTACCCAGAAAAGAAGAATTGAAATTATATAAATAATATAATTAAAAGTAATTTGTAGACATGGGTAGGGTACATTAATCGATGCCAAATAAGGCCTACTTCCAAGAAACATCCCGTGAAATACTGTATTTAAATGTCTTACTGATAGGCCACAACGAAAGCGGATTTTTTTTTTCCAAATCATTGCAATGATGAAAAGATATATGTTCAAGAACGTAATCATGACGATGGTTATATGTTTTACCGATATAACGCAAGCGGCCAATTTTCAAATTTACAAAATAATTAAAAATTATCACAGGTTCACGAATATAATTGTTGATTTTGTTCAGTGTACATTAGTCGATATTCAAGTAGTGTTCCAAGAAGTTACGTGCGAGATTAATATGTGATTGTGTTTTGATACATATTAATGTGAAATGTAGTCTTTTAGGTAACCTTTTTTATGTTGTTTTATGGATGACAATATAAATAAAAATATGTTTGTAATGATGTAATGTTGCATTTTTGTGGATTATTAACTGTCAACCTATCAATCAAAATAGCATTGTGAAAGATGAGAGAAAATAACAAAGACATACAGGTGCACAACTCCACTGATCCGTACCTTTTTGATAAAGAAGGTAAGTGCACACACGGAACAAAGGCAATGCCAGTACACTTGCATTCGCTGCTTGCGTACACTCAACAAAGGTAGAAAAGACTTTGTACACGGTGCAACAAGAAATTTTTGTGCCCTCTAAGCCAGGGTTGGATAAAGCCCTTTTTTTTTTACAACCCACTGGGCTTTGGCTTTTTGGGGCTTTTTGTTTTTTGGGGGGCTTTTTTGGGTTTTATTATTTTTTGTTTAGTCTTCGTATTTATATGTAAATCAATTTAAATATGCAATTGAAAAGTAGCCAAGGGTAAAATAAAAGGTTTGAAGTGTTATCTAAACTCTAAAGGATAGGCACTTGTTTAGGTCCTGCTGATACAGATTGTTAACTTGTACTGTACAGGAAATGAACGGGTGAGGCTTGACTACCGGTCACTCAGCACTCCTCTGTTCCTCAGTCTCTCCTTGTCGTGAGTGAGAGGATCACACTGTTTAATTGTTGTGCTTAGCGGGGCACCCTGGTGTGGTTAGTAGTTACCCTAATAAATATTTAGTATAAATTAAAGTTATGAGTCAGAGAGAAGAAAAGTAGTGTTGTTTCCTGTGTGTGTGTGTTATCACTTAGACCAGGGGTTTTCGACCTGGGGTAGGCCAAGGGTCTGTCAGGGGGTACACGTTCCCCACGGATCGTTAGGGTTAGGGGCCTGGCCGTCCACTGACTTGTACTGTACGCATACTGGACAGGGAGAGAGGTACGAGGTGTGGTCGGGCACGCACCACTCGACAGTCGTGAGCAGTGAATTGGGGATTGGTGTTTTTGCTTTTTGGCAAGTTGGTCCCTTTGTGGCTTCTGTCTTTACTGATATATTAATTTCGGAATGCTATGTCGATTTGACAATTTCAGTAATTATTATCGCAAACTGTGTGGCATTGGCAAGTATAAGATTGAGCCCTGATTTATTCTTAATGGAAAAGGTTGATGAAATAGAAAACACTAGTTTTTCATGTGTACGAAATGGTGTTGTGTGAAACGATTTACTATAACGCCGATGTATAGTCACGATGTAAGATGGCCTTAATTTAAGTGTGATTTGTGGTGTGACTGTGTGATATGGCTGGGTGTAATGTGGAGTATCCGAGTATGGTTTGGCTTGGTTAAGGAGAGGAATGTTTTTTAGAGGAGGAATTGGGGAGGAATTTTGGTTAGAGGAAGAACTGGGGAAGAATGTACAAGTATGCAAAGTATGCTCTCTTATATGGATGACCTCGAATTAGCATTTAGCCTACAAGTAAGCCTTTTATTTTTTGTCGTTTTTATTAAGTAAACACCGTTGTAAGGAAAAAACGATGAAAATAATCACTGGATGACGTTTTGACATAAGGGAGGGTTTGGGACAACCTGTGATTACAAGGGAGGAATGTGATCTGATCTGGTACATTGAAAAATACTACTTTAACTGTAATGCCCCGCCATTACTGATGCTCGCCGAGTCAACAAGAGTGATTCATGTTAAGTAGTCCATTACCTGTGTGTAGATGTCCTGTAGTCATTTGGCAGCGCGGCTAGGTATTCACACGTCCCTTTTAGTGATATATAACTTCCTCTGCGCTATCGATGAATTACAAGTGAAGGTTTGCTGTCAGTCTTTCCACCTGTGTTGACACGACGCCACCTATCAATGACAAACAATTAATAGTGCAGATCCAGCCCACAACAAAGAAATCTAAAGGAGAATGGGAATGTGATGGTGCGCTTTCGGTAAACATAGTAATAATCATGAACCTGCTACTCTCCTTGAAGAGAAAGGTATACAACCAGTGTATACTGCCCCCTCCTAATATATGGCTCAGAAACCTTACGACTCATTGAAGATTTGAGTAGCTAAGAAGTACGCAAAGAGGAAAAAAGAAAAAAAAAATACTAGACATATCATAAAGAGATGGTAAGATCTTTGATAGAGGGAGCAGGATGAAGTACACTAACTTTAGACATAGAGCCAGATGGATATATGAAATTAGAGCCTTTGCCGGAGCAGGATGGAGTATAATATAATAACAGCAGGCAGAGAAGTGAGACGTTGGGAAAGTCCTTTATCCTTCACCGGGCAATAATGGCTGGGGAAGATAATGATTATGATAAAGATTCTGGTTCGTAAGTCTTCCTTATTCTGTCTTACAAGTGGTTAGGTTTGACCTTCCTTCACCGTGAGACTGTAACTAACCAAACGATGAAAATCTGCATTATTAAACATCTCCACAGTAGTCCCGGTCGCGGCAGAGACCTTTCCAAGCTCCTTCCTGGACTTGGAGGCGCTGTCAAAGGAGATGAGACTCGTCTGTCTTGAGCATGTTTAATGGGATGTTCCATTAAATGTTTAAAATGTTATGAATATAAAGGACATTCAACCCTTGCCAAATTTGTCACTCTTATTCATAGTTGTAATGATAGCGAGTGTAGGAGCGAGGGAACAATAGGAGTGAGGGAGGAGGGAGTAAAGGAGTGTGTGAGGAGGGTGGCCAGCAGATAGTGCAAATCCTTGTTTTGAATAGGTGGCTTCATTTAATAATCACATCTCTCTCTCTCTCTCTCTCTCTCTCTCTCTCTCTCTGTAATAAAAGTTGTCATAGTCCCAAAGGAGGCGCCATTAACACAAAGCTGCTGTTCGTTAGGCTGGTGAATCACGGAGGTCGCCCCGCCCACCTGTGCATCTGAGTCAGCCAGCTCCACACCACTATGCGTCTGCCTTTCTTGCCCACTCTTTTTCTCAACCACTTCCTATCCTTCTTTTCATACTCCTCTTCCCATCCTTTCCTTACCGGTAAACTCCTCTCCATCCTCCTCCTTACATTCCCACGCCTTCCCATTTCTACTCCCTCACTTCACATGCACCCCTCATCCTTACCAGATCTCTCCATCCCATTCCTTCCCTTCCCTTTTTTTCGTATGTTTTCTCATCCCACTCTTTCCCTTTTCCCTTCTTATTGGCATCCCTCACTTTATACTTCTTCCCTTTATTATTCCTTCCTTCATCCACTCCGTTCCACCCAGACCACTTCTAATCTGTCCGTTCCTCCTCGTCTCGTGTTCCACCCCATCTCGTCCTGCACCACCTTGCACGTCCACCCACGATTCTCCACCTGCCTCACTAATGACCTAGCTGCTTCTCGTGCCGCTGTGGCCTTGACCCCAAGCGGGTGGGGGAAGGAAAGGGAACGAGGTGAAGGTCCCCGGATGATTGGAACTCACTGATGGGAAAAGAATGATCATTAGAAGACTTTGTAAAGGAAGGACCGTCGTTTGACTTCAGGTGTTAGTCAGTTAAGAGGTTGAGAGACTGTTAGTTTTTATTTATTGATTTATTTGTTTATTTATTCATTAATTTATAATTGTGAATGATGATTGAGCGAGCATGAAGGCTCATAGTTTAAGATATATTGTGACTGTAAAAGGTTCACAAACTTGCGCCTCACAAAAGATCTGGAGAGAAAACTAAGACGTACAAAGAAGATTGAAAAGCAAATATACTGGGTATAAAAAAATAAACAACGAACGTTAGTGGATTAGGGAACAGGGAAAGGCTGGCGATATGTTAATGTCGACTGAGTAGCCCTATAAAAAAAAAAAAAAAATAGACTCGGGTAAGTCATATCATGCTAAGGACTGACAGCAGAGTGGCAAGCCAGGAAGTATGAAAGTCATGAAGGACAGACGGAGAATCGGGTGGAGAGGTGAAATTCGAGCATTTTCCGGAGCAGGAAGTACATACACATCAGATAGAACGAGTGATAATGTGAAGGAGACGAGGCTCATAGACCAATGCATGTTATTTATTGTAAGAAAGTGTTCAGTAGAAGACAATGATTGTATATTGTTAGAACAGAGGTGTAAAATAAGACTTTTAGGGTATCACTTCCATAGCTCTTCCATGCAGAAGTTGGGTTGCTCGGATGGACGTTATGCAAGGGAAGCCAAACGAATATATTAGTACGAAAGGAGGGAGGGAAGGTAGGAGAGAGGAGGGGAGGGGGAGAAACCGTCCTGTCATCAATGTTCAGTCTCGTGCTCCAGGGTCTTCCTCTCCTCTTAGTCTTCCTCCTGCCTTCCTTCATCCCTTCCTTTTCTAATTCCCCCCTTTTATCCATGCTTCCTTCCTTCCTCTCGTTCTTTTTTTGATTCCTTTCCTTCCTTCCTCTTTTGCATAATTCTTTTCTTCCTCCCTTTCATTCCTTGTTCCTTCCTTCCATCTTTTTTTCCTCCCAACTTTCCTTTCCTAAAGCCGTCCATCCTTCTATTACTCCTTCCTTTTCCCCTACTTTTCCAGATTCTTTCCTTCCTTCCATCATTCTTTCCTTCATTTCATATTTCTTTCCTTTATTCTTTCAGTCATCCCTTCTTCCCTTCCTTTCCAAATTACTTCAGTTTTCCTTCATTCTCTCCTTTCATTTTCTCCCACTTCCTTCCTTTCTTCCTTCATTTCTTAATGCCTTCCACCCATCAATTCTCCCTTCCTTCCTTCCTTCCTTCCTTTTCCTAGTTTGTTGCTTTCTCCCTTCCCTCCTTCCTTCCCAGTTAGGGGGGTAGTGACGAGTGATGGATTTCAAATGAATAAAATGGGTAGACAATGAGTGATATTTGTGGCAGTGGTGGCTAGCAGACGAGAAACGTGGCTGCGAGTAGACGGTGGTGAGATGGTGGAGTAATGGCTGTGAAAATGATATTCGTAACAGTAACTTCAAGTCGTAGAGGTGGTGAGAGATGGAGGTGAAAATTGTATGTCAGTGGTAGTGATGATGGTGGAGAGGAAGCGACTAAAATAAATATATATACCACGAAAAAAAGTCGTAGCAGTAGTGGTGGTGTCATCGGTGGTGAAAAATGGTCTTGGAACTACATATGTGTGTTAGTGTTACATACGAAGTGGTGGTGGTGTTGATGCTGGTGTTATCACTAAGAAGGTAATGTCTGTAACAGCTTCAGTGGGGATGGTGACAGTAATGGCGAGAAATGTTGCCTTAGAACTGTGGATATTGGTGGTGGTGGTGGTGATGGTGGTGAGGTGGATGTAGAGTGATGCTAGTGGTGGGGGTTGTGTTGTAAGTGGTGGTGGTGGTGTCGGTGGTGGTAATGATGGCGGCCGTGGTGGTGTCAGAGGTGGTGAGAAATGGTCTTAAAACTGTGATTGTTAGTATGAGCGGTGGTGTTGTCAGTGGTGGTGGTGGTGGTGTCAAGGATATCGAGAGATGGCCTTTGAACTATGGGTGTTGGTTTTAGAGGTTTTGTTGGTAATGGTGGTAATGAGGTGATGGTGGTGGTAGTGGGGTAATGGTGAGGTGATGGTGGTGGTAGTGGGGTAATGGTGAGGTGATGGTGGTGGTAGTGGGGTAAAGTAATGGTGAGGTGATGGTGGTGGTGGTGTCAATTGTGATGGTGATGGTGGTGTCAGAGGTAACGATGGTGGTAGTGGCGATGATGGCAGTGAGGGGGTGGTGAGGTAGTAACATTGGTGGTGGTGGTGGTGGTGTCAGTTCTGGTGATGGTGGTGGTGGTGGTGGTAGTGAGGTGGTAGTGAAGTGACGATGGTGGTGGTGGTGATGATGGTAGTGGGGTGGTGGTGAGGTGACGATGACGAGGATGGTGGTGTCAATTGTAGTGATGGTGGTGTCAGTGCGGATGGAGGTCACTGGGGGTAAACAAGGGAGCTAAAATAGTGGGTCTGTCAGTGTGTGGCTGCGGTGGAGTCATTGTTTACGTCTTGGAGGTGCAGGTTGTGTGAGAGAGAGAGAGAGAGAGAGAGAGAGAGAGAGAGAGAGAGAGAGAGAGAGAGAGAGAATGGTCAGGCACCCCCCCCCACAAGCACAAATACTGAGAGATAAACAGAGAAGTAACAGTTACACGAAGATGGTAAGAGACAAAAAACAAAAACAAAAGTAGATAATAATGTGGATGTATGTGAACGATTTCCTTGGAGTCTATTAAGGAGGATAATTCATTGCAACATTTCGTGCAAGAGAGGCGGAGGACCAAGAAGAGGAGAAGGAAGAGGAGGAGGAAAGGGTGGGGTTGGTAACCATTATTGATATTACACCCATAAAACTAATGGGTTTGAGCGAGGACGGCTGAGCATTTACCCCGGGCCCTCCCCTCCACCATCTTCTCTCTTCCGTGCTGAACAGAGGAAGGCAAGAAGGGAGGGAGAGAGGGAGCAGATAGTGAGTGTGCTTGCCGTTGTTGCTGCAGAAATGGTGCGTTCTGTTAATTATAATTTGAATTACAATAAAAAAACGATAATGATAATTAATATTATTGGTTTTGTTATTGTCGTCATTATTATATACATATTATCATAATTATTATTATTATTATTATTATTATTATTATTATTATTATTATTATTATTATTTTCATTATCATTATTATGATTTATTATCTATATATCAATACGCTTGTACCTTCCTTCCTTCCTTCGTTCCTTCCTCCG
>NC_066511.1:4069133-4161633 GCF_024679095.1 Eriocheir sinensis | reverse complement strand
TGAAAGCATATTGATCTTTCCTCATTTATATATTTATAAGTATCTAATATAAAAGTGAAGAGAATAGGAATATCAATTATTATTGCCAATGATTTTTTTAATATTTTTGTGTATGGATGGCTAGATTTTAAAACTGAATTTATATTATATTACATAGTACTAAATTGGTGTAGTCACTCTCCTCACTTTATACAAGATAAAAATAATTGATAAAGTACAGTAATCCACATCCGCATCCATCTTCCCTGCCACTCCCTAAACTCTCTCTCTCTCTCTCTCTCTCTCTCTCTCTCTCTCTCTCTCTCTCTCTCTCTCTCTCTCTCCAGCATTTAATATCAATATTTACCCTTTATGATATGCAAAGAATGGATATCTCTGCGTGCACACACACACACACACACACACACACACACACACACACACACACACACACACACAGACACGTATGCTGGGCTCACTTTCACCATGCCATGGACAACGTCGGTTCGAATCCCCCGCGCTACCACCTGGGATTTTTCAGTCACCTCCGAGTGGCCTAAGACCACCCACATGTTGTCCAGAAGACCACCCATCAACCCCGACTCTAAAAGAAACCGTCCAGTGAATCAAGAACGAGTTCCGGGGGGGCAGCATGAGCCAAGCATAACTGGCGCCACTATAAAAAAATAAAAAAAATTGCCTGCGCCATGACGGGCTTGGGCCGACCATCTGGCCCCTTAAGAAAGCCTACCGGCGCTATAGTCGGGGATGTAAAAAAAAAAAAATAATAATAAAGAAAAAAATATTATGTAAGAGAGAGAGAGAGAGAGAGAGTTTTAAAAATTTGTCGCCACCTCAAGATGTGAATATATATATATATATATATATATATATATATATATATATATATATATATATATATATATATAGATATATATATATATATATATATATATATATATATATATACTACACGGCAGCCACTATAAATAAAATTAGCCTGCGCCACTAACGGGCTGGGGTCGTCAAAGAGGCCACTCAAGACAGCCTACCAGCGCTGCGCAGTACCCCCCCCCAAAAAAAAGAAAAAAAAAATACATGTACCCGAGCAGGAAAAGCAGAGGCCTTGGGCCGCTCCTTATGAAGATATTGCTGAGGCCCTCTTCCTGGCCTTTCGACGACGATTTAGTGACTGCCAGAGCCTGCAGTCACTCATATCAACCCGATCTCAATAGTCCCGAACAAGACTCTCATTACCCTTCCTTCGTCGCGGGTGACTGGTAAGTTGCTTCGTCCAAGGATGAAAACGTTTTATTCATTCAAAAAAGTGGCCGAATCTATGTCTGATATTTAAGAAAAGTTCTTGACAAATGTGGAAATCAATGAAGTTAGTGATGTGCACTTGATCCTCTGAAAGCGTAAAAACATCCACAGCAAATATAAGAAACCTGGCAGCTCGACAGCCGGGACGCATGCTACGTTATTGTTAACAGTTACCAGCACTATGCCTGGATGGGTTACTGAAGAGCCTTGCAAAGGTTAACTCGGTCAAGCGGCGTGTATCAGACCAAGGAGGTGTTGTCAAAAGACCAGCTACAAGCCTACAACAGTAAACGCTGCTGGAGTCGGTCTATTGACGAGTATCGGACGTGCCACTGACCCATGACACGAGGTTTTAATTCTACGCCGTGTAAAGTATTCGGCGTCATTTAAATGTCGCGTTATTTCTAATTAAAAGGCCCGGTGGCGTTTACATTCCATATTTTGTAAAGTGTCTGGTAGGTGGGGTTTACATTCCAATGATATACATTGTCTTGGTCAATCCCCATTTGGGTAACCATCTGAGGCTCACAGTACAGCTCATAACTCCCCTACATGCTAAACTAGTGCACATCAATATAAACAACAATAGGTACAGGAGAGGAATTATTAGAAAATTAGCAATGTATGCATCAAGACTAGAACGCATTAACCTTAATAGCCTCTTTCGTTTAGCGTAACCCGTTTCTGGGTCGTGATCTGTAGAGTGCCTCATAGAGTCCCGACAACCTAAGATTTGGACGCCATTAATGGCCCTGTGTTTTCGCCGCGCTTTTCAAACGCTAGCACACGCTCTCGCGGCGAAAACAGGGCCAATAATGGCGTCCAAATCTTAGGCTGTCGGGACTCTATCTATCAAGGGACTCTACAGATCACGACCCAGAAACGGGTTACGCTAAATGGAAGAGGCTATTAGTTAAATGCAATTTTATACGCTGAAAAAGGGATTGAGCGATAAAAAAAAAAATCGACGAATTCATTAGGGTAATAAGCTTTTAGGGCAAGCCATCTGTCTATCTACTTAACTATCTACCCATTTGTGTACCAATTTATGTATCTATCCATCTACCACTGTGATCCTCTAAATATACGTTTACGTATCTACGTGTATGCATGGCTTATCCTAAAACAAGCTTGATTGTTTTTCGGGTCTCTGGAATTTTTGCTCATTAACTGATCTAAAATATAATTCGTGTATGCTGGCTGATTACTTGACAAACATTTCCATATCACCAACGATTTCTGTACATAAAAATATTTTTACTTCGTACACAAGTTATTGCATGCACAGGAAATTTGTATTTGTATTGTAGTCTATATATAAATATCCTTGCACCATAATATAGGAAATATTGTTACATAACCTACTTAGTACCATTATTATCGTAATGCAGTTCCTTAAGTACACAATATATAAAAATAAATAGCTTTATCATTTTATATATATATATATATATATATATATATATATATATATATATATATATATATATATTTTTTTTTTTTTTTTTTTTTGCTGGTGACCACTGAGGAAATCAAACAAACGAGAGGATCCCAAGCGCTTTCGTGTATTACATCTTCAGGGGAAAGATACAGAAGTGGAGGCTACAAAGGCTTATATACAGAAAAGAAAAACATTGGCCTGGTTGTTATATGGCAACTTCGCCTAATCCTATGGTTTCCTGTTTTTATTTAATGGAACAATATTACTTTATATACTTGTAAAATTATCATACCAACATCACAAGGTAGAATATTAAATTGTTTAAACATAAATGCTGGACTACCAGTTCGTCATTTGACAATCCAGAAATGTGGGCGTAGAAAACCTTGTGTGTGTGTGTGTGTGTGTGTGTGTGTGTGTGTGTGTATATATATATATATATATATATATATATATATATATATATATATATATATATATATATATATATATATATATATATATATTTTTTATTTTTTTTACGTCATTGCCTGTTGCGCCGCTATGCATCTTCCTGGAGGGGCCTGATGGTCGGCCCAAGGCTTCTTCCAGGTGGAACCTGATGGTCGCCCCAATACTTCTTCCAGGTGGGGCCTGATGGTCAGCCAAGCCCGTTCTGGCGCAGGCAGTGTTTATAGCGGCGCCATCTTATATATATATATATATATATATATATATATATATATATATATATATATATATATATATATATATATATATATATATATATATATATATATATATATATATATATATATATATATATATATATATATATATATATATATATATATATATATATATATATATATATATATATATATATATATATATATATATATATATATATATATATATAGATATATATGGCGCCACTATAAACACTCGCCTGCGCTCTCTTTCATCTTCTATCGATATTTCCACGCTGACTGCTCTTCTGAACTTGCTAACTGCATGCCTCCCCCGCGGCCCCGCTGCACTCGACTTTCTACTCATGCTCATCCCTATACTGTCCAAACCCCTTATGCAAGAGTTAACCAGCGTCTTCACTCTTTCATCCCTCACGCTGGTAAACTCTGGAACACTCTTCCTTCATCTGTATTTCCTCCTGCCTACGACTTAAACTCTTTCAAGAGGAGGGTATCAGGACACCTCTCCTCCCGAAACTGACCTATCTTTCGGCCACCTCTTTGGATTCTTTTTAGGAGCAGTGAGTAGCGGGCTTTTTTTTTTTTTATTAATGTTTGCTTTTTGTGTGCCCTTGAACTGTCTCCTTAGCTGTAAAAAAAAAAAAAAAAATCTGATAGGAATGCATTTTCGTGACATGCTTTAACAATATTTCCACTGAACCTCGCGTTACATATCGAAAAGGTATTTGAGTGCTCAGATATTCATGCTGTCAATAATTCATTATTCTGTCATTCACGTTACTTCATAAAGTACCGATTTAGTCATTCGTGGTATCGAAACTTCTACCACTCACACTTCGTCTGTTCAAGAAACACTGACATACTGACTAGAAGGTACTACTTGGGCGGAGAGTGTGTGACTGCCGTAAAGTCGATGGAACGGTCGTGCTATTCGAGTCGTCTGTGAATAGAGGTAACGTAATCATAAATATTTAACCTTCAGTCTGTGTTACTCTCTTATAACAATAGAAATTTAATCAAATCTATTTTTTTCAAAATGATTTCTTGTTGCTTGATCAGCTCAATTAGCGGACTTTATTTATTTTAATAATCCATCTCCCACATTATTCTTTTCCTCCTTCACTAATTGCGTTTCAATTGTTTCACGGTTATAGACTTTGAAGCTTAAAAGTATTTTTACACATTTGGCTTTACCGATTGCATAGTGAATAATAATAACGCTTAATAATATTGGCAGCATGAACATCGAAGTATCCAAGTATATATCTTTTCAACGTCATATTGTAGGTTCGACGGAAGCAGAAAAGTGTGGCACAAAAATGTGTTACTTCCACAACTACAGCGGAGCGTCAGGGAGCGGCACGAGTGGAACCTCTTACCTCTGATCAAGGTGAGCAGCTCGCCGCGACTAGAGTCCCTTGATAGAGAGAGTCCCGACAACCTAATATTTGGACGCCATTATTGGCCGTGTTTTCGCCGCGCTTTTCAAACACAAGCACACGCTCTCTTTTGTATTTCTGTTTCACAGCCATACGGGTCGTCCACTGAAACTGAGCACACTTGTGTCAGACCTGTACACCTTCCTCTAACAGCCAGCAAGGAGCCAGCAGCCAACGATCTCAGGGAAAGTAAATAAAAGACAGTTTGTGTCTACATCAACAGGTATCGCCAACCCACCATTACGCCCTCATACTTTACCAGAATTTGGTCACCAGCCGTTGGAATGTGCCATAAGAAGGTGACAGGAGATTATTATTAGCCTTACGATCAGCCACTGTCTCAGTATAGGCACTCAGTAACCCACGTAGCCTGTGATATATGGGTGTCACGGCGGGCTGCTGACGACCTTGAGAGGCGGCAGCGCTCAGAGGGTACTGAGAGACTTCAAACAAGTCTGGGTGCTTCTCTTTGAGTGTTGCTGCTGTGATGGATAGATTTAACAATACTTTTCGCTGTAAAACATTATCGGCAGCAGTTGGGGAAGTCTTAATATTACCTACATATCCCTTCATCGCCTGACCCATGCCTGCAAGGAGGGACGCTGCCTCCTGAACGTCATGAGCCTTGATTACTTGTCATGGGCCACGTGGCTGACACACTACCCAAGCTCCATCAATGCAAAGGCACTTTGCTTCCTTTCCGTTACCTGCTTGCAGTAAACTTTAGCATATGGAGAGAAAATTAGTGTAAACTAATTATCTGGGGGTGGAGGGGGCCCTGATTCCATTACTCGCCGTGCTGCTCTCTTTATTGTGTTAGCAATTGGCTTATTGCGTCAAACTGTTCTCTCCGTTGGGCTCCTCCGATCACAATCTTATTTCTGTATCCTGTCCTATCGCTCCTGTACACCCTCTGGACCCGCCGAAGAGGCGATGCTTCTGGCATTTTGCTTCAGCTCGGTGGGACGACCTGAGGATGTACTTTTCCGATTTCCCGTGGAATAATTATTGCTTCCAGGATGGAGACCCCTCTGTGTGTGCTCAGCACATCACAGAGGTGATTGTCTCTGGAATGGAGGCATACATTCCACGTACTTTCTCTACTCCTCACGCTAAAAAGCCTTGGTTTAATCACGCTTGTTCTCGTGCTGTCAATGATAGAGAGGCAGCTCACAAAAGGTACCAGAGCCTTCAAACTAATGCTAACTACGAACTTTACATTTCTGCCCGGAATCGTGCCAAATCTATTCACCGACTAACCAAAAACTCTTTCATTAATAGAAAATGCCAAAACCTTGCTTTCTCTAACTCTTCCCGTGACTTCTGGCATCTAGCCAAAAACATCTCCTCCAACTTCACTTCTTCATCTTTCCCTCTACTCCTCAGTCCTGACGGCAACACTGCCGTCTCATCTATCTCTAAGGCTGAACTCTTCTCTCAAACATTTTCTAAAAACTCCACTCTGGACGATTCTGGGCATATTTCTCCTACTCATCCCCCCTCTGACTCTTTTATGCCTGTTATAAAGATTCTTCAAAATGATGTTTTCTATGCCCTCAATGGCCTCAATCCTCAGAAGGCTTATGGACCTGATGGAGTGCCTCCTATTCTTCTTAAAAACTGTGCCTCCGTGCTGTCACCCTGCCTGGTCAAACTCTTTCGCCTCTGCCTGGCAACATCTACCTTTCCTTCCTGCTGGAAGTATGCCTTCATACAGCCTGTGCCTAAGAAGGGTGACCGTTCCAATCCCTCAAACTACCGTCCTATAGCTTTACTTTCTTGTCTATCTTAAGCTTTTGAATCAATCCTTAACCGGAAGATTCAAAAGCACCTTTCCACTTCTGACCTTCTATCTGATCGCCAGTATGGGTTCCGCAAGGGGCGTTCTACTGGTGATCTTCTTGCTCTCTTGACTGACTCTTGGTCATCCTCTCTTAGCTGTTTCGGTGAAACCTTTGCTATTGCGCATTTAAGGCTGGAGGCAACAGAACGCTTAGCCTCAGACCTTACTAAAATTTCCGATTGGGGCAAGAGGAACCTGGTGTCCTTCAACGCCTCAAAAACACAGTTTCTCCACCTATCTACTCGACACAATCTTCCAAACAACTATCCACTAATCTTTGACAACACTCAGCTATCACCCCTCAACACTAAACATCTTCGGTCTATCCTTAACTCAAAATCTCGACTGGAAACTTCATATCTCATCTCTTACTAAATCAGCTTCCTCGAGGCTGGGCGTTCTGTACCGTCTCCGCCAGTTCTTCTCCCCCGCACAGTTGCTATCCATTTACAGGGGCCTTGTCCGCCCTCGTATGGAGTATGGATCTCATGTGTGTGGGGGCTCCACTCACACAGCTCTTCTGGACAGAGTGGAGTCAAAGGCTCTTCGTCTCATCAGCTCTCCTCCTCATACTGATAGTCTTTTACCTCTCAAATTCCGCCGCCATGTTGCCTCTCTTTCTATCTTCTATCGATATTTTCATGCTGACTGCTCTTCTGAACTTGCTAACTGCATGCCTCCCCTCCTCCCGCGGCCCCGCTGCACACGACTTTCTACTCATGCTCATCCCTATACTGTCCAAACCCCTTATGCAAGAGTCAACCAGCATCTTCACATCTTCATCCCTCACGCTGGTAAACTCTGGAACAATCTTCCTTCATCAGTATTTCCTCCTGCCTACGACTTGAACTCTTTCAAGAGGAGGGTATCAGGACACCTCTCCTCCCGAAATTGACCTCTCTATTTGGACACTCCTTTGACCTCTGTTCGGGAGCAGTGAGTAGCGGGCTTTTTTTATATTTTTTTCTTTACGCCCTTGAACTGTCTCTTTAGCTGTAAAAAAAAAAAAAAAAAAAAAATTAACACACACACACACACACACACACACACACACACACACACACACACACACACACACACACACACACACACACACACTATTGCTGCAATAAATGTTCTGTGCGATTCCAAGGTATTGTGAAGATAAGTCATCAATGATTATAATTCAATAACATTTAATTTAATTTAAATACTTATTGTTGATTAAAAAAAAATAATACACTAAAATATTAAGGCCATGTAAACGTGTTTCATTTTGCTTGAGGGTCAAAATAGTTAGGTTTAGAGAATACTGTAGGAAAATTCACATGTCTTCAACATATTATAATGACATTGGTACCCATGAAAATGAAGACTGTGCAACCTTATATATTAGGCTATTAAATAAAGATGCACTTATAACCCAACCTAGATGAGTTTCTAGCTGAAGACCCTTCACATGAGCAAATAGTAACCTAACCTATCACCGCTGAAATAGTAATATTTCCCCGCATTTTAAAATCTCATAAACGAGTAATAATAATGGAAACGGTTACCAGAGTGATGACAAGCAAATATAATCTAAACAAATAATGTGTTAACTTTTAGAGTGAGTTGGGTGTGATTCTAGAGTTTTACCAAGACAGGTATGGCTCACCAAAAGTTAGCTTCTGTTCATTAAACTCTTGTAACACGTACAGTCTATTAAACTGTGGCCTTGATGAGTGTGAAATATCCATTGTGAATCTGTAATAACAGCTAGAGCCCTGTGGGAGAGATCACATCCAATAATTTTGGCCATAAGGGCCACAGCTTCCCTCATCAGCTTCGATGGCTGGACGTGAGGTGAACGATTGTTTCAGTCCTTGTAGCTGTGCCTCTCTCACAATGATTTCCAATTTTCCATAGACAGTACAAAGGGAGAGCGGTTATGACGGCAGGACACACACAATGGCAGTGTGTGTGTCGATGTCATAACCGATGTTTTCCTCCCAAGACGACTGACTGTTAACACAACTCTGTACGTCTGTCTTCTCAGCGGCCTTGCAGTTAAATTATATACTTTGTATCCCCTCTGTGGCATGTTGCTACAGCCGAAGGCTAGGCAGCAAGGCATTGTTACATTAAAAAGCAGCCGAATCCGCTTCCAAAATAGGTAAAATTATGTTTTTATTACCTCAGTTCAAATAGATAGATAGTTCAAATTCGTGAACCAAAATTCGGCAGTGTTTTGGGGGCTTAAGGGTTTTGTAAATAATACTTCGCAGTTTTCTATATTTAGTACAGAAGCAAAACATTGCAATAGTAAGAAAACAAGTTTAGAGTATTTTCTTTCTCTGTATGATATGCTAAAATATTTGCTTTAATCTCATACATCGCAAATAATTTAATAGTCATGCCGACTTCTTAAGTAGGCTGTATATAGACCATACTGGCTATCAGTTCGAGTTTTCACCAAATGAGGCACCCTCGCATGAATCTTCATGGTAACGGCGAGGCTTTAATTTGTCAACTTTTTTTTTATTTTATAGTTTTGGTGTTGCTTACCGCAGCATCGGTTGCGTAAAACTTATTTTGAGACCAGAAGTCGAAATAACCGCACATGAAGTAATACCCATCTAACATGAATTTAAATTATATTAGAGTCGGTTTCATTCTATCTGTTTACTCGCGAGTGTAGATGTGGCACAAATGCAATGCTATAATTTCATAGCTCGTGACTGGGTTAAAATCAACTGTTGTGGTAAATATTCAGCCTTTTCTTGCAATAGTACATTTAGATATTAATGCATACACACAAAAAAATCACCCCTTATATAAACTCCCAAACATGCTGATTTGCATCGCCAATTTACCATACAATTACACGAAACCGTGTATCAAACAGCCTATAGTCAGATTATACTCAAACGAACAATGGCCTTTTAAAACCTATAATCATTAAGCTCTTTTCAGGTACGTAAAAAGACATCTGCCTTTGCAAGAAAATAAAGTGTTTCAATAATTTATTGCATGTAAAACACATTGGTAATATTCGAAATAGCCTAGGTTCACATTCAGTAATGTTTTATGTTGCTTACAATATCAATATTACTCATTGTCGTAATAACGTTAAGTTCTTTCGAATACTGGTGTCCTTGTCCGCTTTTATCGCCCGGTTAATGGTAGCAGTAATGGTAGTTCTTTCCTCTTTCCTACATAATTTCCATGCAGTTTTTCCATGCTGCATGGTTCTTTTTCCTTTCCTGCCAGCTTTGGCTGGAGGGATGGGGGTGGGGGGGTGGGGGTGGGGAGGAGCCTTCGCCTTTGCTGTCCTTCATCTTCCACCTTTGATTAGATAGTTAGTGTAGCTTGTCACAAACAGCCTCGTAAGGACCAGCAGGTCTGCTGTTGTTTGTTTTTCCTTTGTGTTCCTTTGTGATTGTACAGATGTATTGTGCGACGAATACCCACACAGCAACATTCTTCATTACGCACGATTGACAGTCTGAAGTAACTGTGTGATTCATTCATCTCTGTGGCGACGCTCCGGATCTTCTTTTCATAACTTCGCGGGTAGTAACTTCACTCATGTTCATTAGCTGTTATGATATTTGGAATGTCAGGCAGAAGTTTTCAATATTATATGTTTAGATAGATATTGTCATATGTACCTATACTTTAGCCTTTCTCCAGTATCGAATATATATATATATATATATATATATATATATATATATATATATATATATATATATATATATATATATATATATATATATATATATATATATATATATATATATATATATATATATATATATATATATATATATATATATATATATATATATATATATATATATATATATATATATCATCTAAAGTGTTATAAATACTTGTGTAAAAATCAATTTCATCAATCGTTCACCTCCAAGGGTGTGATATGCTCGACTAAGTAATAAAGTTAACACCAAGAAAAGTAGCAGTAATAGTAGTAGTAATGGTAGTGGAAGTGGTAGCAGCAGCAGCAGCAGCAGTAGTAGTAGTAGTAGTAGTAGTAGTAGTAGTAGCGGCAGCAGCAGTAACCCCCTGGATAAGTAATACCCATGAAAAATGTCTACTTAAACTTGGTTTTCGAAATATCGTAAAGAGAGCTACTTTTCCACGAGCATGAGTGGCATGTGCTTAGATGAGAATTCGCATGATTGATAAAACATCGTGTCTATGTCAAACGAAATCATGCAGGAAGCACAAGGAATATAAACGTCTAACATTTTATGATATTTTCATTATCTTCTACCAAGATGAAGATAAAACACCGCACTGTTGTTATCGTTACCATTAGCTACAGGACAGTAATCGTCGAGTTGTTCCCGGACTGCCAATTGAATTGGTGCAAGCCTAAAAGCCACAGACTAAATAGTATTGGGGTAGGGCAGAGGGCGGCAACCTGCCTCGCCAGAGCCGCATGCAGCTCTCTCAGGATGCTTGTGCGGCTTCCGAATTTTCATAAATCACTATTTACCTCATCAAAACTCTAACAGCAACATTACATTGTTTTCTTTAACTTTGGCAAAGTCATAAAAGGGGTAAATCCATTTTTTTGTTTTGTTTTTAGTTTTAAAGTAGCCTTGTATTTCTGAATTCGATTTCTGTTTTTGAGGCCCAATTTTTGTATTGTAGATCAGAGAAAATTTTATCATTTTCTCTATGAAGCATAAGAAAGATGACATTCCCCCTGCTGTATGGTGTCAGCAAGAAAAGGGCAGAGTACGGGTCGTGCCGCAGTACTGGCCACTGGATCACGAGAAACTACTCATTGGCTAGGTCGTCACTTCTTTACAAATGATGACTAAATGGTATATGCCGATAGGGACAAAGTTCTTGACACTGTTAAAGAGGCCTCAAAATGAGTCGTGAAGGAAAGGCTTGAAATAAAAATAAGTCACAGAAAGAAAAGTTAGAAGACCCATGAGCTAGAGGGAGTGGTGTGAGTGTTAATCTGGCGGAGACAATGGCGTTGTGTGGAGGTCGTATTAATGTTGGGAAATGGTGAGCGGAGAGGACAGAGTTGGGGTATTTGCCAACCCAGGGATCTTTATGCGACAGTCCCAACTACCTCTAAACTTCCTGGCAGTAGAAATTTGTTGGGAAGACATAATATTATGCATTCCGAGAAGGAGGGTGGGAAGGGAGGGAGGGAGGAGGGTCTTGGGACATGATATATTTGGCGTTCATCCCCTTCACCTGGTCATCATAAAGGCTTTGGTGATCTCGGAGGATGATGTGCCCCGCTGCGAAGAGTTGCACCAGGACACGTAGGTACAAGATGTTAAAAGTTTATTATGCAGATTTAATGTTTATCCATCCCGCTCTTTTCCCGTTGCCCGAAAACTCTCCCTTCACGATGAAATGCAAGATATGGCTGCATCCTATAATAAAAGGAGATATGAACTGGTAAATATTTACTTTATGCACCTCTCCTATTTTTTAACTAAACAATTTTTTCTGCCAGATGTTGATATATTTTGAATTATTCAGGCAACTGTTTTTTTTTTTCTCGGAAAGATGCATAAAGTAAAATTTAACCTATGAACATTTTTTTGAAATTTCTAAATGATATACACGAATGAAAAAAAAAATCAGTGTGTAACTTATTCGTTATTCTATTTTCTAGTACCGCATGAGGGGATTTTTTTTTTTACTGAGGTCTGATATAAAATAATTTTGCTAATAAAAAACATTAAGTTAGTAAAAAATAATCATAGTTTTTATAGTGCATGATGCGGCGTTAAGTGGCAGGGATTGTGTTGTACTGATGTTTGGATAGTGGTGATGGTTGCCCATTAATGGTAGAAGTGGTTGTGGTGGAAAAGACTACGTTTTGGTGTTTTCGGTTCGGGTTAATGTTTATGAGTAGATGGGTGTTTGGTGTTGTGCAGTGGAGGATGTTTAATCGTTGTGGTGACGGTGGGGATGGTACTTACGTTTTTATGGTGGTGGTTGTGCTGGTAGTGGTTCGGTTCTGATTATGGCAGTGGTGATTGTTTTTTTGTTTTTTTAGGCGCTGCCTGTAGCACCGGTAGGCTCTCTTGAGGGACCTCTTGGACGTCCCCAGTCCGTTAATGGTGCAGGCGAATTTTATTTACAGTGTCTGCAGTGGTATATGACTCTTTGTTAGTAGTGGTTGTTATGTATAGCGATGGATGTGTCTGTAAAGTGGTAGCGCCCGATTCACAATGGCGATGACAGTGTGGTTGTGGTGGCTAGGAATGTGTTGTGTTTGTAAGGGCAAGCGTGTGGTTGTGGTGACTGAGTGTGATAGTGGTGGATGTGTCTGTGTGGTGATGGTACAATATTGATGGTGGCCTATTCCTAGTGGTGATAACAGTGTGTTTGTGATGGGATGTAATGTATGGTTCTTGTAAGGTTAGTCGGTTGTGGTGACTGTGTGGGTGATGGATGTGTCTGTATGATGGTGGCATTAACTGTGTGGTGATGATGTCCGATCTGTGATTATGGTAAGTGTGGTTGTTATGGCTGTGAAAGTGTGGTGTTGTTTGGAGTGGGTATGTGAGAGACCGAAGTGGCTATGTGTGGTGGCTGTGTTTAAATTTACTCTCTCTTTTTTTCATAATGGCTTCAACCTCCCCTCTTATAAGAATCCCACTCCTTGCTCTAAATAAGTATGATTATTAGTATTAGTGATGGGAGTATCGACACCTATTCAACTATATATGTTTGCAATTTTTCCTTTTTTCCGTAGGTCGCCTTTAATGCGTCGAGGGATTTTTGTTTTACTCGTTTTGACTTTGGCAGAAAAGATACGAGTATGTATACTCTGTGGCGTGCCATATTCCCAAGCCCCAACCTTTATAGTCATCGATCTGAAATTGTTTGGATTAGAAAATGAACCGTTAGTTTTTAGAGTTTGTGCCAGCATTTTGAAGGAGAAATACATGGACACCCTTGCCTCTGATGCATTAACCTCTGAGACTCAAGAGATAAAGAAAGACATTTATGTACAAACTCCATCTGTGGCTCCTCGTCCTCTTCTCTCCCTCCTCTATAACTTGATCCGAATCCAAAAGATTACCTGACCCCTCTCCACTCTCAACCCAGGAATTTTATGTTCAATTGTCTTCCTCAAGGCAAACTCTGTGACAACAAAGATATGGTGTATCTGCTCTCTCTCTCTCTCTCTCTCTCTCTCTCTCTCTCTCTCTCTCTCTCTCTCTCTCTCTCTCTCTCTCTCTCTCTCTCTCTCTCTCTCTCTCTCTCTCTCTCTCTCTCTCTCTCTCTCTCTCTCTCTCCTCTCTCCTCTCTCCTGTCCTCACTGTGCTCAGTGGATGCGTAGGTAATCAGGCTTCCCTTTGCCCATTACCACGCCTCGTATGAGTCTGTATCGCCTCCAGATAGGAGACTAAGTGAGGCTAATGCACAGACGAAAGGTGATGACAAAGGAAGAGTATAGGAAAGTTGTTGCAGTGGAGGTGGAAAGCAAGGTGGGGACTAGAAGGTTGAGAGAGAGAGAGAGAGAGAGAGAGAGAGAGAGAGAGAGAGAGAGAGAGAGAGAGAGAGAGAGAGAGAGAGAGCGTATATAATTTGTTGCAGTAGTGACTTGCAGACTGGTGGGTGTGATGCTGGTTGTCGGTGTGAGGCTGAAATTGATGATAATAGTGGTGGCAGCGGTATGAGAGGGAATCGTGTGTTGCTACAGTGACTTAGTAGGTTGCGATTTTTGGCTTTTGGTGACTAGTGGCTGCTCTAATGGTTTAGGTGTACTTAATTTTGCAACATCCTCGTATCTTCATTTGTACCGTTCTAATTATGTGCCACGTTGTGAAGTGAAGATGGTTTTAGCTGCGAAAACTTTCAGTGGTGCACGAAGAATTACAGGAGGAGAAGCAGGCAACAAAAAAAATTACAGCCAGGCAGACAGATATGGGGATCATAAAACAAAAAAGCTGGTGTTAATAGTACTCAAGTAAGGCTGGTAATAGTATTATAATGATAAGCGTAGTTTATGGTGACAGATTTTAGATGTCCTCGAAGTTGGGCGTTCTGTATCGTTTCCGCCAATTATTTTCCCCCTCCCAGATGCTGTCCATATACAGGGGCCTTGTCCGCCCTCGTATGGAGTATGCATCTCACTTGTGGGGGGCTCCACTCACACAGCTCTTTTGGACAGAGTCAAAGGTTCTTCGTCTCATCAACTCCCCTCCTCATACTGACAGTCTTCTACCTCTTGAATTCCGCCGCCATGCTGCCTCACTTTCTATCTTCTATCGATATTTTTATGCTGACTGCTCTTCTGAACTTACTAACTGCATGCCTCCCCCCCCCTCCCGCGGCCCCGCTGCACTCGACTTTCTACTCTAGCTCATCCCTATACTGAACAAACCCCTTATGCAAGACTTAACCAGTATCTTCACCCTTTCATCCAATACACTGGTAGACTCTGGAACAGCGTTCCTTCGTCTGTATTACCTCTTGCCTATGACTTGACCTCTTTCAAGAAAAGTGTATCAAGACACCTCTCCACCCGAAATTGACCTCTTTTGGCCACTTTTTACTTCATCCTTTATAGGAGCAGTGATTAGCGGGCTTTTTTTAAACACTTTCTTTTTGTTGCCCTTGAGATGCTTCCTTTATTGAAAAAAATAAAATGTATAAATACTTTGTCACTCAACACTTACCAACAACACACCTGTCCACAAGTATTGTATCCCTTTTGGTATAAATGATGTTAAATTATAATGGATTGGATTGGTGATGCTTTAAGAATAGCCAAATGGAGAGAGAGAGAGAGAGAGAGAGAGAGAGAGAGAGAGAGAGAGAGAGAGAGAGAGAGAGAGAGAGAGAGAGAGAGAGAGAGAGAGAGAGAGAGAGAGAGAGAGAGAGAGAGAGAGAATAGTAGAGCTAGTCAAATGGATGAAGTAGGGCAGGCGGAAGTAGGTTAAAGCCAGGGACCAAAGAGTATAAACTGAAGAAAAGAGTTAGTGAAGGGGCAGTAAAGGTGGAGATAGAAGACTGAACCTTGGCGGAAGCATAAAGAATGGGAGGAACGAGGAGTGAAGTGAATCTGTGTTATATAGTGAATCTGGATATAGCGTATGACAAGTCTTCAGGAAAGTGTTTAAGTTACATATAATTGTGTAAGAGGGGTTACAAAAAGGACCTGTGTGGAAAACTGATATGGGGAGGTAGCTAGTGATAGGAAGTAAAAGGGAACGATGGGGACCAGGTGTGGCAAGGCAGAAAAAACTCGAGATGTAAGAGACAGTGACAAAATTTATTGAAGTAACGGCAAAACGCAAGCTCAGCAAAGAACACAAAAATAACACAGAGGAAGTAGCATATGTTTGAGGGAACTAGCGATACGAAGCAAGTGTGGACAAGTAAAAACATATAGGAGACGGAGCAAATAACAGATAGCAAGTGGCATAACGTTGAAAGGGTATAGGTGTGGAAGGATAAAAAAAGTTACGCCAATGATTTGACGCAGGAAAAGGTGATGGCATGAGAAAGGTGAAAATGATAAAAGAAAAAACTGGTTATAAATAGTTGAAGGAAGTAACAATACTAAAAAGTCTGAAAGAGTAAATATATTATAAGGTTGCGAAAAGGTAGGAGATAATCATTGACAAACGGAAGAAGAAACTAACAATAGGGAATAGGCTTGGAAAGGAGAAAAACACGATAACCTAACGACATATAGCCATGCAATGACATAATAAAAAAGGAAGTAGTGATGGTAAGTAGTGAAGGAGATGTAAAAGAACACTTAAGCAAGCTGGCATAGGATGGGAAAAATAAATAATTGGAAGCAAGTACGTAATATTTAAAGCAAAACACAAAAGAAATAACACTACAATCCTATGCTACTTCCAAATGCAAGAGTTAACCAGTCTCTTCATCCTTTCATCCCTTTATCTGATAAACTCTGGAACGGCCTTAGCTATCTAGTATCTAATGTGTATTTCCTTCTTCCTATTACTTAAACTCGTGGAAGAAGGGAGTATGAAGACCGAAATTTATTATTTTCTTATGGTGTCGTATATAGTCTCTTTGTATATACCTAGGAGCAGCAAGTCGAGGGCTCTTTTCTAGTTTCATCTGCCCTTAACCCATCTCCTTCTGTCCCATTGAAAAAAAGCTAACCAGCGACGCGACAAGCAAGAGGAAGCAGGTGTATTAAAGTATCAGGCAGACAAGAGCTAGTGACAAAGTATAGTATAGCAAGGTGATAAAGGAGACCTGTGAGGAAAATGGAAAATTGAAGGCATTCGTACCTGTTAGTGGCGTGGTAAGAAGGGTTGGAATCTACCTCTTTATTCCTTGACAGATGGAGGATTCTCCCGCGTCCCAGACGTCTCCTTAATGACAGGTCCTCTGAGGGAGAGGAAGGAACAATGTGTCAGGTGCTGCGAAGAAGAATCGGACATTGTAAACGAAGAAATGTTTGGGAAAGGATAGAAAAGCTGGGAGGTGAGAAGGAGGCAGAGGAACAGGGGTTTAGCAAAGACAAAAGAAGGGAAGGAATAGGAGGAGGAGGAAGAGGAGGAGGAGGAGGAGGAACACTACTGTTTAATAAAAAGTCGTATTTTCAAGAGAGAGAGAGAGAGAGAGAGAGAGAGAGAGAGAGAGAGAGAGAGAGAGAGAGAGAGAGAGAGAGAGAGAGAGAGAGAGAGAGAGAGAGAGAGAGAGAGAGAGAGAGAGAGAGAGAGAGAGAGAGAGAGAGAGAGAGAGAGAGATAGAGAGAGACAGACAGATAGACAGACAGACAGAAAGGTTGTGGCAAGTTATGCTAATAAGTATAGACTGATAACATAATCAGACAGAATGGAGATCTAATCAAATACCAGGGCTGCATAAATGTGAGGGGACCTACGACCAGACAGTCAGAGGAGCAAAGAAATTGGAAGACTGAGAACAAACATACAAACTCGCCTTCACAATTGTGCTGTCACGTATATTTACATCGTCTTAAATCTGTAGTGCTCGGAGATAAGGCGGGCTCCCAAAGGAAGACATTTGCTTCATTCCCAAAAAGGTTTAATAGTTGGAGGTAGCAGGGGGCCTAATAGCTGGTTACTTGAAATGAGTGAGAGACCCAAGGCATAGAGACGGCAGAAGATGGGAAGATTTGGGGTGATGGTCAATGAGGTTATGTAAAGTTAAAGGCTAACTATAATAGGAGGGAGAATCCTTGGATTGGAGATTATGGTGAAAGTTAGAGATGGCTGAACGATGGGAAGAGCGGGAAAGGTGGTGAAATTAGATAGCATGGAAGACTCAATAGGTGACCACATGTTCAGAAGGAGAAGCTTGCGAGAAATGGCATTCAGGGTTAGAGTTAGAGAAATGGCTGGAGCTTCTTCTTGAACGGAATCTACATAAGGAGACAGGCTGGAGAAAACGGAGGTTGGTATTTCTGATTGAAAAGAAAAGGGGAATAACACATTACAGAATACAGTAAAAGAGATAGAAATAGTCTTGAAATCACAGTTGATGAATAAAAAAAATCATACATTAGTTTATGTGTGGCGGAATGAGGCAGACTAGAGGAAACGGAGGAAGGTGAAAAAAGTAGAAAAAAAAAAAAACGGAAAAAAAGGGAATATCAAAAAGTAATAGGAAAAGAATAATCGGTATGAAGCTACTATTGATTTCACAGTTATTAAGGTTATATTTCTTTTTTAGCATAAGGCGGAAGGAGAAAGGATGATGGAGAAGGAGGGCATTTCTCAGTGAAAAATTGGAGGAAAAGGGCTGGAATGGGTGCTTAAACATTACAGAGCAACAACAAAATATATCAGATATGGAGTCATAGTTATGAAAGGTTGAATATTTTTATACAATATAATTGACGAGTGCAAAAATGTGCGTAAGGGAAATTGTATAGCGAACATTCATTTTTTTTATAAGAAAATGTGATAGGAAGAGAAGGTGGAGGAGGAGGAGAAGGCGGAGAAGGAGGAGAAGGAGGAGGAGGAGGAGGAGGAGGAAGAAGAGGCGCAGGAGGAGAAGGAGGAGGAGGAGGAGGAGGGGTAGGTACAAGTAGGAGGAAGAATAAGAGGAGGAGAAAGGAGACGATGGAAGAAGAGGCTGAATTAGAAAAGGTGAGATGAGGATGATGATGATGAGGAAAAAAAGATGAGAGGGAAACGAAGAAGGCGTAGTAATTTGAGAGCAAAACTACTGTACCAATTTCGATTACTTTTAGTCTGTGTGGCCTGTATTTATAAATTTACAGACCCAAATAAAGTGAGCCCAGCCAAACGAGAAGCAAATCAACAATATGGGAATAACTACCATATCGGATATCTAACTATCGTATTCAGAATTTACATCACAAGTAAATGGCAACACTGCAGGATAGACATTCAAGCACCATCCTAAAAACTACAAGAACAGAAGAGAAAGAGAAGCGTGAAGGAAAGGAAGCAAGTCACTTCACGTTTCTGGTAATTGGAGTTTCAGTTCACGTTCTCCTTGTTTTTGACAGGTGAGGAGATGAGAGGCAACAGGGACCGGGCAGCTGAAAGAATAAGATGGAGAGTGGGGAAGGAGAATTTGGGGAACGAAGAAGAGAAAGAGGAGTAGGAGGAAGAGAAGGTGGAGCAGGAAATGGAGTTGGAAGTGGAGTTGGAAAAGGAGGTGAAGTTGGACAAGGAGGTGGAGTGGGAAAGAGAAGTAGAGTTGGATAAGAAGCCTAAGGAGAGGAGGAGGAAGAGAAGGAGATAAAAGTAGAGTAGATGGAGTTAGACAAGGAAGTGAAGGTGTAGGTTGAGCTGGAGGAAGGGGAGGAGGAGGGGGAGAAACATGGAAAGACAGGCAACAGGAAGCCTATTGGGTCATTACGAGGTTGCCCACTCTAGCACAATGATCTGTCTGACGATCACTCTGTGCTTGCAGAGCAGGTCAAAGAGAAGGAGGAGGAAGAGAAGGAGTGTCATTAGTGTTATTATTATTATCATCTCACAGCATATTAATACGCTTGTATCTTCCTTCCTTTCTTCCTTCCTTCCCTCCTTCCTTCCTTCCTTCCTCCGTGTGTCACGCCTTAGTATCCTTGGTAACAACCTCGACCCGTTAGTGCGAACACATCAACAACCTCGACCCCGTTATCTCGCACACATCAACAGAACAGACCCCGTTAGTGCCAACACACCAACAGCCTCGACCCCGTTATCTCGCACACATCAACAGAATCGCCCCGTTAGTGCGAACACACCAACAGCCTCGACCCCGTTATCTCGCACACATCAACAGAATCGACCCCGTTAGTGCCAACACACCAACAGCCTCGACCCCGTTATCTCGCACACATCAACAGAATCGACCCCGTTAGTGCCAACACACCAACAGCCTCGACCCCGTTATCTCGCACACATCAACAGAATCGCCCCGTTAGTGCGAACACACCAACAGCCTCGACCCCGTTATCTCGCACACATCAACAGAATCGACCCCGTTAGTGCCAACACACCAACAGCCTCGACCCCGTTATCTCGCACACATCAACAGAACAGACCCCGTTAGTGCCAACACACCAACAGCCTCGACCCCGTTATCTCGCACACATCAACAGAACAGACCCCGTTAGTGCCAACACACCAACAGCCTCGACCCCGTTATCTCGCACACATCAACAGAATCGACCCCGTTAGTGCCAACACACCAACAGCCTCGACCCCGTTATCTCCCACACATCAACAGAATCGACCCCGTTAATGCCAACACACCGACAGCCTCGACCCCGTTATCTCAAACACATCAACAGCCTCGACCCCGTTATCTCAAACACATCAACAGCCTCGATCCCGGTAGAGCGATTAAGAGGTTTAGAAGATATTTAAGAGGAAGAGAGGGGGATTAAAATGTTTAGAAAAGGATTAAGAGGAAAAGGAAGAGGGTTAAGAGGTTAAGAAGAGGATTAAGAGGAAATGGAAAAGGATTACGAGTTTTAGAAGAGAATTAAAAGGTTTACAAGAGGTTTATGAAAATGAAGAGGATTAAGAGATTTACGGTAGAAGAGGATTAAAAGAAAATGGAAGATGATTACAATTTTTAGAAGAGGATTAAGATCTTTACAAGGGGTTTACGAGGAGGAATAAGAGGATTAAGAGATTTAAAAGAGGATTAAGAGGAAAAGGATTAAAGGGTTGGGAAGAGGACAAAGAGGAAAAGGAAAAGGATTAAGAGGAAATGGAAGAGGATTACGAGTTTTAGAAGTAGGTTAAGAGGTTTACAAGAGCTTTACGAGGATATGGAAGAGGATTAAGAGGTTTATAAGAGGATTAAGAGAAAAAGGAGGAGGATTAAGAGGAAAAACAAGAGGATTAAGAGGTTTAGAAGAGGATCAAGAGAAAATGGATGAGGATTATGAGTTTTAGAAGAGGATTAAGAGGTTTACAAGAGGTTTACGAGGAGGAGGAAAAGGATTTTGAGGAAGAGGAGGAGGATTACGAGGTTTACCGTGGTACGTATATCCACGGGTCCCGCTACTTATTATTATTATTATTATTATTATTATTATTATTATTATTATTATTATTATTATTATTATTATTACTATTATTATTATTATTAGTAGTAGTAGTGGTAGTAGGCGGCGGCCTAGGGGTCAGCGTGCGTTCGTGGTGAGCCCGTGGACCTAGGTTCGTGTCCCACAAAAACACGCTGATCCTTCAAGTCATCACCGAGTGGCGGAAGATTACCCACATGCTGCCAAGATTGTCAGTCATCCCTAACTTCAGCGACTTCGTTCAAATGGATCTCCGGGGAGCAGCATGGGCCAAGCAAGTCATATATCACGGCAGCCACTATATATAAAACTCGCTTGCGCCATTAACAGACTGAGGCCGTCCAAGAGGACCCTCAAGAGAGCCTACCGCCGCTACAAGTAGCACCTAAAAAAAAGTAGAAGTAGTAGTAGTAGTGGTGGTAGAAGTAGTAGTAGTAGTAGTAGTAGTAGTAGTAGTAGAAAAAGCAGCAACAGGCGACTGAGTAATAGGTGGAGGGGGAAATTGAAGGAAAAGGAGGAGGAAGAGAAAAGGTAGAAGCAGGAAAGTAAGAGAGGGAAAAAAGAGGAGGGAAAGGAGGTATGGGTACACGATACGAAAAGATTCCTAAAGGCTATGCCAGAGACACCTTGCTTAAAGAAGTTGGCAACCGTCCATCTGCGACACACACACACACACACCACACACACACACACACACACTATAAAACCTTAGTCTACACTTCTCTGTTCTTCCTTCATTTTCCTTTCCCTTACCTACATCCTCATGCATATCATTTCTTTTTTCCTTACTCTTTCTGGTCTGTAAGCATTCCAGGTATGCGCAGCCTTCTGATAAGTTGGGTCATTTTGCTGAGTTATTGCCGTGTTTTTCAGATCCACATTAAGCCAAAGAGGTGGTGCTCAAGGAATAAGGAGCAGGTGAGGGTGGGTTGTAGCTCCCTGCGCGCCGGGCCATGGGGCACCCTCGACCTGGATAATTTTGGCTGGCGAGTTACACTTTTGAAAGTCTTAATTACGCTGCTCGTGTTTTCAGTGTTACTTCGTCTTCTTTCTTTTCTGCTTTCCTATTCACAGTTCGTAATTTGTTAACAAAACTTAATTACCACCACAAGCGTATTATTTCTGTTTGTTTGTATGTTTGTACGGTTGATTGTTTGTTTGTCTGATACCCAGCCCTTTTTTTTGTGAAACTTGGCGGAAAGGTCTAACAGGAGCAGAAAATAAATTAAATTATGGGAAAAGATCAATAAAATTTGACCATAATTGAGTAACGGATATAAATTGACACAGAATGACTTTCGGCGTCCATATTGAGAAAAATAAATAAAACGCCAGTTCTTTCAAATTAGACCATAATAACTTAGAGACGGTATTTAAATCTATTGGGAGGTGGTCTGGTCCACACCATGAGTGCTTGGTGTCCTGCTTACAAGGGAGTGGGGCCAATTTCCAATAAAATCCAGTAACAGCTTTCTTAAAAATATATTTAGTGCGATATGGCGGCCGATACGTATTGTTTACCCACTATCACCCGCCTTGCTACTATTATAGTGTGGCTGGCATGGTGGAGAGGTGAAGCATGGGTGGATAGTTCAGCCTTGGCGGATGTTTACTTCTTCGGAACGCTCTTGTTAATTATATTTTTCACCCAACATTCTTTTAAATAGTCCGGTAATGGCATGTATTTTGCACGCAATGCCACATTGATTGTAATAAAGGTAGGATTGTGCTAATGATGATGGTGGTGACGGTGGTGCACTTGATAGTAAATATGGTAATCATGGCAGAGGTTGGGGAGCTGATTATAACAAGCAAAATTTGCATCAGTTGCAACAGTAGCAACAGCAAAAAGAGAAAAGACAGTAAAAGTTCGTTAAGTAAAGGTTCAAGTAACGGCAGAAGTAAAAGTAATAATAGTAATCGTAGCATAGTGGTAGTAGTAGAAGTAGTAGTAGTAGTAGTAGTAGTAGTAGTAGTAGTAGTAGTAGTAGTAGTAGCAGCAGCAGTAGTTGTCAATGTTATTATTCTTGCTGACATTACTTTTTGCAGTACGGTATTATTGGTGAGTAGAAAGGAGCAAAAGCAGTCGGGGTTATGTATTACTGAAGAAAGAGCCACACCGGGAAAGCTATAAAGTCCAGTGCCTGTGAAACAGCTGCAACAAGACTGCAATAATATTGTCAATACTCCAGTAAGGCACGCCACACCGCACTGCCTCACCTCCACACCATCATCCTACCACCATACTCCACCTCTACACCATGCACCACCATACACCACCACAACCTGGCTGGAGTAGGTAGGAAGACACCTACCGACCGGGCGCAAGCCACTCCCGGTGAGGTATATATGGGAGGTGAGAAGGGAGCTGAAGCCCTCCAAAGACCCTTCCCATGTCCTCACTAACCGTTTCCCTATTGTCTCACCAACACCGGAGAGTAGTTCAGCATGCTCTCTAAAGACAGATCCTCTCTTTATCCACACCACACTACATTCACACAACATATACACCTTTTCCCAAAATTCAAATTTCAAAATGGCGCACCTACATCAAGCCTCGGAGTCCCCGCCTGGGGGGGGGGACCACAAATTCCCCCAGGGAGGACTCCCCTTCTGGCTGCCGACCCGAGAGGTGTCTTGATAACTCCTCGAACCTCTTTCTTCTCAATTTCTGCAACATTCGCGGTCTTCGTTCTAATTTTCATTCTGTGGAACATCATCTCTCCTCCTCTAAACCTCACCTTCTCTTCCTTACCGAAACACAGGTTTCTGAGGCTACTGACAACAATCTCTACTCTGTTCCCTCCTACTATCTCTATCCTAAATTTCAATCCAAAGCTGGATGTTGCGCCTACGTGCGCAACGACATCACTTGCTCTCGTGCCCACAACCTTGACTCTTCTGAATTTTCTACCATCTGGCTAAGACTTCATTGTCATTCTATTACTAAATACATCTGTGCTGTTTATCTCTCACCTAACTCTACTAACTATGTAAAATTCTTTGACTATTTGAACTCTAAAGTGGAGCACATCTTGACCCACTCTCCCTTCGCTGAAATCTCCATCCTAGGAGATTTCAATGTTCACCACCAGCTTTGGCTTTCATCCTCTTTCACTGACCAGCCTGGTGAACAAGCCTACAACTTTTCTATCCTCAACGACATAGAGCAGTTGGTCCAGCACTCTACACGTATTCCCGACCGTCTTGGAGACCGGCCCAACATTCTAGACCTCTTCCTTACCTCAAACCCTTCTGCTTATTCTGTCAAACTGTTCTCTCCGTTGGGCTCCTCCGATCACAATCTTATTTCTGCATCCTGTCCTATCGCTCCTGTACACCCTCTGGACCCACCGAAGAGGCGATGCTTCTGGCATTTTGCTCCAGCTCGGTGGGACGACCTGAGGATGTACTTTTCCGATTTCCCGTGGAATGATTATTGCTTCCAGGATAGAGACCCCTCTGTGTGTGCTCAGCGCATCACAGAGGTGATTGTCTCTGGAATGGAGGCATACATTCCTCGTTCTTTCTCTACTCCTCACGCTAAAAAGCCTTGGTTTAATCACGCTTGTTCTCGTGCTGTCAATGATAGAGAGGTAGCTCACAAAAGGTACCAGATCCTTCAAACTAATGCTAATTATGAACTTTACATTTCTGCCCGAAATCGTGCCAAATCTATTCTCCGACTAACCAAAAATTCTTTCATTAATAGAAAATGCCAAAACCTTGCTTTCTCTAACTCTTCCCGTGACTTCTGGCATCTAGCCAAAAACATCTCCTCCAACTTCACTTCTTCATCTTTCCCTCCACTCCTCAGTCCTGACGGCAACACTGCCGTCTCATCTATCTCTAAGGCTGAACTCTTCTCTCAAACATTTTCTAAAAACTCCACTCTGGACGATTCTGGGCATATTTCTCCTACTCATCCCCCCTCTGACTCTTTTATGCCTGTTATAAAGATTCTTCAAAATGATGTTTTCTATGCCCTCTCTGGCCTCAATCCTCAGAAGGCTTATGGACCTGATGGAGTGCCTCCTATTGTTATTAAAAACTGTGCCTCCGTGCTGTCACCCTGCCTGGTCAAACTCTTTCGCCTCTGCCTGGCAACATCTACCTTTCCTTCCTGCTGGAAGTATGCCTTCATACAGCCTGTGCCTAAGAAGGGTGACCGTTCCAATCCCTCAAACTACCGTCCTATAGCTTTACTTTCTTGTCTATCTAAAGCTTTTGAATCAATCCTTAACCGGAAGATTCAAAAGCACCTTTCCACTTCTGATCTTCTATCTGATCGCCAGTATGGGTTCCGCAAGGGCCGTTCTACTGGTGATCTCCTAGCCTTTTTAACTGACTCTTGGTCATCCTCTCTTAGCCGTTTCGGTGAAACCTTTGCTATTGCGCTGGACATATCAAAAGCTTTTGATAGGGTCTGGCACAAATCTTTGCTTTCCAAACTACCCTCCTACGGTTTCTATCCTTCTCTCTGTACCTTTATCTCCAGTTTCCTTTCTGACCGTTCTATTTCTGCTGTGGTAGATGGTCACTGTTCTTCCCCTAAACCTATTAACAGTGGTGTCCCACAGGGTTCTGTCCTATCTCCCACTCTCTTTCTGTTGTTCATTGATGATCTTCTTTCCAAAACGAACTGTCCTATCCATTCCTACGCCGACGATTTCACTCTGCATTACTCAACTTCTTTTAATAGAATACCCACCCTACAGGAACTTAACGACTCAAGGCTGGAGGCTGCAGAACGCTTAGCCTCAGACCTTACTATTATTTCCGATTGGGGCAAGAGGAACCTGGTGTCCTTCAACGCCTCATAAACACAGTTTCTCCACCTATCCACTCGACACAATCTTCCAAACAACTATCCCCTATTCTTTGACAACACCCAGCTATCACCTTCCTCAACACCAAACATCCTCGGTCTATCCTTAACTCAAAATCTCAACTGGAAACTTCATATCTCATCTCTTACTAAATCAGCTTCCTCGAGGCTGGGCGTCCTGTACCGTCTCCGCCAGTTCTTCTCCCCCGCACAGTTGCTGTCCTTATACAGGGGCCTTGTCCGCCCACGTATGGAGTATGCATCTCACGTGTTGGGGGGCTCCACTCACACAGCTCTTCTGGACAGAGTGGAGGCTAAGGCTCTTCGTCTCATCATCTCTCCTCCTCCTACTGATAGTCTTTTACCTCTTAAATTCCGCCGCGATGTTGCCGCTCTTTCTATCTTCTATCGATATTTCCACGCTGACTGCTCTTCTGAACTTGCTAACTGCATGCCTCCCTCCCTTCCGCGGCCCCGCTGCACACGACTTTCTACTCACGCTCATCCCTATACTGTCCAAACCCCTTATGCAAGAGTTAACCAGCATCTTCGCTCTTTCATCCCTCACGCTGGTAAACTCTGGAACAATCTTCCTTCATCTGTATTTCCTCCTGCCTACGACTTGAACTCTTTCAAGAGGAGGTTATCAGGACATCTCTCCTCCCGAATTTGACCTTGCTTTAGGACACCTCTTTTGTTTCTTTTTTAGGAGCAGCGAGTAGGGGGCTTTTTTTATTATTGTTTTCTTTTTTTTTGTGTGTGTGTGCCCTTGAGCTGCCTCCTTTGTTGTAAAAAAAAAAAAAAAAAAAAAAAACACTTTCCATGCACCACCACTCCCCCCAACACCTTCACCGCCTTCACATCGTCACCACACTTACACATCACCCTCCTCTCCACCATAATACCCCTTCGCCTCCACGCCACTCACATACACAACCGCCACTACCGCAGGACCATTATTCCCAACACCATACAAACACATTCCTCTTTAAGCCATGCATCGCTATACTCCACCATACACCACCACCACATCCTTACCATTCACCACCACCACGTTCACCATCATTACTACCACCATAAATCACCATAAATCCATCCCCCAGCCCCCAATATCATATACGTCACCGCCTCTACACCGCCACCATACATCATCACCACCACGCCTGTATTTCTATCCCTTACATCCACCTCTACCCCACCACAATCATATGCACCGCCACTCCCACACCATTCCCCACCTCTAGTTCCACACCACCAGTATACAATGCCACCACCACCATGCAACATCACCACCGCCACCACCACCGCCGCTTAAACACGTTCTTAAAGCTGCCATGTGTTCGCCCAGCGCCTCCAGGCCTTTACTAGCCCGGGGCGCACCTTGAGCGGAGCATGTTGAGCGCGGGGCGGGGCTGGTGGGTTCAGGAAGGGCGCTGGGGTTGAGTGAGAGGCAGGGCAAGGCGGGATGAGGCAGGTGGGTTCAAAGAGAGCATATAGGTTGTGTCTAGGGTTGGGCAAAGAAGAATGGAGCTGCTGGGTTTGTATCTAGGGCGGGGCAACGTGGGGTGGAGCTGGTATGTTTATATTGGGGACTGCGCGGGGGTTATTTCTAGGGCGGGGCAAGAAGGATGCGCTGGTGGTGTCAGGGAGATTGTTGGGTGTGTGTGAAGGGCGGGGTAAAGCGGGGCGTGGCAAGTCCGTTTTGATGAGAAAGTCTGGGCTCGAACCATGAGGACGTAACAAGCGAAGGCTCATTACACGATCAGTTATCTAAAGACGCTAAAAGTAAATAGCCGTTAGCCATTGCAAGTACACAGCAGGGCAAAAACCTTTCCCAACGCTTTCCATCTTTTTTTTTTATGTTGGTGTGCTCCTTTCTGTTCCAGCATATAATTTCATCTTGTCTCCAGGAACTTCTCTCTGTACCAGTTGTGAGTTCCAATTCTGTTACATTCTCACCTTCACCAGCTCCAGAAAACTGATCGCTGACTACGTGGATACCGAAACCGCCTCCATATGACCTCACCATTGCTCAAGCCTCATAAATAGATGGCCTTTTGTGGGGCGTGGCAGGAGTCAGTAGCATGGTGCAGAGGATGGGCGGGAGAGGGAGCAAGATGAAGGAGGAAGGAGAGGAAGGAAGGAAGACGACTTTGCCTGGCACTCTTATGACGATATTAACCATCGCATGATAAGCCTTATTGATGGTTGTCTTGGAAACATCTTTTTTTTTGTGTGTGTGTGTGTGTGTTGTAGATTCCTCGTAAGTGATATTAATAGCTGCGTTATTATATTTCATGTTAATATGTGCGTGCTTCTTGTATATTCACTCCTACGAACAACTTTTCTCGGTAATACAAATGTTACTTCATGGCTGATAGATCCTGGCCTTGTTGGTGGTTGTGTGGTGGCTACACGCTTGGCGATGACCGATTATCAGGTAGTCCCATGGTTTTCGCGCATGATGAAGAAATATATTTTTGTGTTATGAACGACCATAAGATTTGAGAGAGAGAGAGAGAGAGAGAGAGAGAGAGAGAGAGAGAGAGAGAGAGAGAGAGAGAGAGAGAGAGAGAGAAGCAGAGAGGGGATGGGCAAGAGGAGTATAAGGAGAAGGGGAGGAGAAGGAGGAGGGAGAAGAGGAGGCGGAGGAAAAAGAGGAGAAAGGAAGGAAGGAGGAGGAAAAAGCGAAGGGGGAAAAGGGTAAAAATGAAAAAAATAATAGTGATAATAATGATAGCAATAGTAGTATTAATTACAGCAAAGTTTGACAAGAAAATAATAAACAGATACATTAGAGCAAAAAGAAGGGAATTAGAAAAAAAATATGAAGAGGAGGAGGAAACAAGGAGGATGAGGGATAAAACTTGAAAGAAAAGAGAAAAGAAGGCCCAAAAAGGAGAGGCAGAGATGATAAGGAATAAGAATGAAGATTTTCCCCAACCAACGACATGCCATATTCATCTCATGACCTCCACATCATCCAAAGTAATTCTCTGTCTTTGCAAAATGTTCTCTCCATAGAATAATTCAACGATAAAACCACACGATGATAGCAATAGTCTCCGTCTCCTCCGTCCTTCAGTATTTGCCGAGTCATCACGCCTCAGCATTTTCAATCATACAGATTGTTTTCTACCCCTTTATGTCCCCCGCAGTGCTTCCCGTTTAATATTTCATCGTTATTTTCATACTAATTGGTCTATTGAACTTGTTAAATGCATGCCTCCACCACTCCCATTGCCTCACTGCACACAGCATTCCGCTCAAGCTCATCCTTATGTTGTTCATTTTCCAAATACAATCCCTTTCACTGTTAAACTTTGGAACAGCCTCCTTTTTTCTACATCTCTTACTATCGATAACAAACTTTCAAGATGTGAGAATATCAAGACACCTCTCCAATCATTCTTTTTGAAGTTCCTTACTTTTCTTTGTGGGAGAAGCGTTTTCCGTGCTTTTTGCTATCTTTTTTTTTTCTTGGTTGTTTCCGATGGCGTTAAAAAGGAAATGAAAGACAAATAAATAAAGGAAAGAGGAGAAAACAAAATGATAAAGGCGACTCTAACTGCACCGACTTTTACCCTGCCTCACCTCCACCAAACTTACACTAATCTGAGCAAGGACCAACGAGACTTGGGTATTAACTTTTCCTGGAACGCTTGCTAGCCTCCTCCTTGATGACCTTGGAGCGAGGGCTTCACTCTAACCCTAACAGGCTAGAGTTTTTACAGCGTTTCCTTTCCCCCTTCTCAACCCCTTTTGACACCACGCGTCCCACCCAGTTATGTCTCCCTTACGTTCATCCCACCTCCCATCATTACCGACTGTACGGGTTGGTTTTTGGTACGGATGGACAAGGAGGGAAGAAGGAAAGGGAACAGCGGGAAGTCACATCCGGACAAAGCAGCTCATCGATTTTTGGCGACGCGTACGGGGCTCAAAACGGGGACAGGCGTGCAGGAAGATGCGTGAGGGGTTGGAGTAGCACGAGAAAGGGGATGAGAGAGAGAGAGAGAGAGAGAGAGAGAGAGAGAGAGAGAGAGAGAGAGAGAGACGATGTCGATTAACTGCCTGACTGATGAAAGGGCTGGGGAAGACGGACAGACTAAGTGACAGGGAGAGATAGAAGATTAGACAAATTCAAACTGGATGGCCGACAAACAGACGCGTAGATAGGTCCAAATGCATATAATCAAAAGGAAATAAGGACTAATGGAAGCAGTTAGGTGTAGACACTGTAGAGTGTAGAGGCTGAATATAAATAACACATCTAAGAAAGACAGACATATATGGATGTATATTCATATATGGGTCTACAACAACGCAAACAGACACAAGATGAAAATAAAACATACAGAAATATATATATATATATATATATATATATATATATATATATATATATATATATATATATATATATATATATATATATATATATATAAAATCACTAAAGACTGTATGCAAAAGCTGCACATCAAAGGCTGGAGAAAGAACGGAATACGAAGGAAGAACGAGTGGCAAAAAAATTTAATGTGAGGGCTTGAATGTGATATTCGTGGCGGAATAAAGGAGGAGCGGGTGACTGAAGAACGGAATAACGAATGAAAATGAAGATGCCCTCCAAGAAAATCGAATAAGAGGCTTTGAGGCTTTGTGAGTCAGCTGGTGAGATGGAGAAGATAACGGAAAAACGGGACCTTTGACTTTTCTCCTCCTGCTCCTCGCTGTCGTCACTCGTCTTTCACCCCTCCCTTTGCTTCACCACATTTTTTTTTTTTTTTTTTACAGCAGAGGAGTCAGTTCAAGGGCATAAAAAAAGGTTACAAATGTAAAAAAAAAAAAAAAGCCCGCTACTCAAAACTGGCGCTAAAAGAGTTTGGTCGGAAAGAGGAACAGATGATGGAAGAGCAGGACCTTTAGGGCTCCTCCTGCCTTTTCTATGCCGTCATCCTTCCTTCATCTCTCCCTTTACTTCACCACGTGAGTGACGGTAAAACAAGGAAATTTGGTGGGCCTGTGAGGGATGAATCGTGTATTTATGGCCCTTCAACTTGTATCGCCATTCCTTCGCTTCGAGTCACAAATATTTGAAGCAGTAGAAACACAATTTGGGCGGATTAGATACAGATGGGAAGTTGAGGTAATAGTCGGGACATGACATGAGTCGACGATCTCATCTTTATATTGGTTGTATGTGTCTTTTGACCCTTCTACGCCCTGCGGGCTATTCTTGTATCATTATCAATTCTTAATGAGCACGACGATTTGAATATAAGGCACAGTATGCGTGATGTAAATAACCAGGGCATGTAGTCAGAGGGCTCATATCTGTAATGACTACCATCCTTTTGACTATTGGTTACAGGGTATTCGTTTATAACTCAGCCTCACAGTCACTTGGGTTAATGAAATTATCTTCCTCAAGTATACATACTGCTAAGGCACTGTATCTTACCTCTTAGATTTTGAGTGATAAATGCCACCAACTCTACTGCAGCTTTAGTACTAATGTAAATCGAGTTCTTTGATTATTTTGTGTGTTTGTTCAGAACATACTCGATGAGAATGCGAAACGTAATTGATGATGAAGTACCAATATTTGTACATTTGTCTTGTTTCACGGTTTAATTAAAGGACAACATCACGCACGGACACACACATACAACCTCTCCCTCACAACACACACACACACACACACACACACACTCATGCACAAACACACACGCACAGATGCGTAAACTTTGTGACGCACAAACACACATGCTGTGGCTGATTGGTTAGCGCGCGGGCGCCGCGTCCAGGGAAACGCGGGTTCGAGTCCCGCCTGCCGTCACTAGTTGGGATTATTCAGTCACCGCCGAGTGGCGTAAGCCTACCCACATGCTGTCCTGAAGACCACCTATCAAATCGGGTTCTAAATTCTCTAAGAGAGGCAGCCTGAGCCAAGCAAGAGAGCGCCACTATAAACACTTGCCTGTGCCATAACAGGCTTGGACCGAGCATCAAGCTCCACAAGGAAAGCCTACCGGCACCATAGACTGAAACATAAAAAGAAAAAAGCACACAAACACACATACATGCACAAACACATATGGACAACACACATGCAGAAACACACGCGCACAACGACATACCTACAAACACACACATCGGGGAGGCGGTGGCTGAGTCGTCAAAGTAACGGCCCGTGTGTGGGAGACGCAGTTCCAATCCCCCGCCCGGTGCCAAAGCTGGATTTTCAGCCGCCGCCGAGCCGCTTAAACTACACATGCTGTCCAGAAGACCACCTATCACCGACTCCTAGGATCAAGATGATCGAGAGAGGAGCATGAGCAGGAGGCAGCATGAGCCATGAGCCAATGCAAACACCTGCGCCACTCGCCTGCGCCAGCCAGAACGGGCAGACCGGAAACCAGAAACCCCCGACCGCAGACCGACCATCCCGGAACAAGGGATCCACCTGCAATAATGGCGCAAAAAAAAAAAAAAAAACACCACTCACACACAGTATATCATCTATCTGAAACAGATATTCCTTTCTTTGTGACTCTTGAAGTGTCTGGAATCAACATCTTCCTCTGTATCCCCTTCTCTCTGTCCGATGTTAGTATATTCCATTCTGCTTCAGCAAAGATTCATTTATTCACTTCGTTTCATTTTGCTCTGAATACCATAATTTCTAAGCTGCCATTTTCTTCGGTCGTCTATCTGCTATTAGTTCTACGAATGTTTTATGCATAATGTTCTGCGCGCATATGCAGTGTGCTAGCTCATCTCTATTTTTGAGCGTCATTAGAATATCATTAGTCATCGTCCGTTCCCTAATCTAAGAAACACGTTTCCGATCTATTCATGTTATACCTAGCATTATGCTTTCCATTCCTCTTGCGCCTTTTTTTATATTTTTAGCTTTTTCTCAAAAACTTATGACAGGCGCCAAGTTTCTGAACCTTATGAAAGATCTGCCAGAATACACTGATTGTACACATTTCTTATCAGGGGGAGTGACAGGCTGATATCCATTAAGTTTATGTGAAAGATTCCTGACCAATTGTACATGCCTTTCCATCCAATAATCTTTAACCTAGCTTCTCTCATTTTCTACTAATCTCGTACATTGAGTTACCTAGTATTTTATCTATTACATCCGAAGGTTTTCACTCCAATACACTTACAACAACAAAGTGATCCTGATTGTGACACGCAAAAGGAAGCCAGTAAGCGATTTTGGGGGAACCTCCCTGACGTCATCACCTGCGCATGATGTTAGCAGGTAAACTCTTGGACCTTTTTGGTCATTAAATCTTCATTAGTAGCAAAGTTGTTAACCCAGTGGCCAAAGTCGTGCTAGGAGGAAGGACAAAGGGGGCAGTCGGTCAGGAAGGGCGTTGTCATTAGGGTCACTTGGACGCAGGAAGAGGCGATAACGGAAAGGTTAGAACGCTGCTCATGAGGTGAATTAATTTTCCCCCAAAAAAACATATTTAAAATCTTTCATTTTGTTTGACACATATGTCGAACTTCGAATGTGTCTCCCGAATTCAAGCAGTCGATGGATATGTGTCTTTTCCGTCTGTCATCCTAAAACATTATCTACTTTTTTTTTTCATCAGAATGCACATATTCCCTCTCTTCGGGCAGGTGCTTCGAACTGAGAACGTGTGTCGCCCGAACTCAGAAAATAGTTGGGTCGATGTGTCCTTTCCATCTGTCAACCTAAACTTTTTTTTTTCTTTTGCCATCAACCTTAGCCACGTCGTGGCTTCCCCTGAGGTGACATCGACACCTCCCTCACACGTTGTCTTGTTTTCCTATCCCTCCCTTTCTTCCTCACAATCACGGCGGACAGCAGCGTGCCTAGCGCCCCTCCTCTTTACCTTGCCTGGCGCCGGGTCGGGGTTAAAGGTGCTTTTTTGTTTCTTGCATTAAAGCAGTGGGGTTCACTGTCCTGGGTCTAAGCACAAAAAAATACAGTTCTGGTGGAATAGCAGGAAAGATGGGAAGAATAGAGTAGAGCAGAGATAGCAACAACAACGATGATGACAACAATAAAAAATTGCAAGCTAATTGGCAAAAAACAATAAAAAGGATAATGAACCTAATAACGTAAAAGATAATGATAATAATAATGATACTCCTACTCCTCCTCCTCCTCCTCCTACTACTACTACTACTACTACTACTACTACGGCCTCCGTCCATTAGAGTTGCGTTGTGAGAGGTATCTTTTCTCATATTTTTCTTTCACAAAGCAATTCATTGGCCTACTTCTACTACCACTACTACTATTGCTGCTACTACTGTTACTACTACTACTACTACTACTACTACTACTACTACTACTACTACTACTACTACTACTACTACTAATAATAATAATAATAATAATAATAATAAAAATAATGCTACAAATACTACTACTACTACTACTACTACTACTACTACTACTACTACTACTACTAATAATAATAATAATAATAATAATAATAATAATAGTGTTAATGATAATAACAAGAAAAGGAATAAGAAAATAAGAATAAGAACACTGCTAGTAACCAAGATCATATACATTTATAAGGCCTTTGCCACTAATAACATAAAAATCAATATAAAGAAAACTGCAACAAGTAACAATGCAAAACGTTCACTGCGTACATACTCTGTCCCTCTCTCACCATGTCTATCTATCTGTCAATCTTTCTATATTAATCTGTCAATCAATCTTTTTTATCTATCTATCTATCTATCTATCTATCTGTATCTCTATATGTCTATCCAATCATTTACCTCTATCTATTTATAAAAATTGTGCGTGGTTATGTATAACAACTGAATACTATAGTTCAGTGAGGCGTTTCAAGGGTATCTGCCGCATTTTCCAAATAACCTGACCTTTTTGTCCTAACCACAAAGCGGTCTTTACCAGCGCCTTAGTTTCACATTTTATTTTCACAGGTGTGAAAACGAGCCCGTGACTTCAGACAACAGGCGCTGCCTGGCGCCATTGACCATGATGGGCCATCAGCACACCCTCTGAGACACAGCAGCCCGCCGTGAAGGTGTCCAGGGCCGCCATGGGTCAGGAATCCTAAGGGAGCACGATCCGGCCAGCGGCACCATGAGTGAAGACGCCGGGGCCAGGCGGCCCTCTATCGCCACCATTTTCAACCCTCGTCGAGGGCGGGGATCGACGCCTTCGCGCCCCTCGGTTGTGGTGACGGATGAGGACTCGCCGGGCCCGCCGCTGCAGCTGTCCAATGGATCTGGCATGCGTGTGGGGTCAGCGGGAATAAGCGGCCGCTGCGGCACGCCCGGTGGCAGTCTATCCATCAACCAGGGCTCGCCCGTGCCACACCCTGACGGTGACTCTGGTGAGTGTTACGTTACCATATATTGATAATAATAATAAAAATATTTTATTTTGACAGCCTTTCGGCTGAGAGTTTACAGTACACAAAAATAGAGGCATACAATACAATGAGTTGTGATGAGGTGTGGGAGGGAGGGTGGTGGGAGGAGAGTGTAGTGTGTCAATTCAGGTGAAAGGTGAGCCAAAATCCCAAAGAGTGGCGTTAGTGTGTGTGTGTGTGTGTGTGTGTGTGTGTGTGTGTGTGTGTGTGTGTGTGTGTGTGTGTGTGTGTGTGTGTGTGTGTGTGTGTGTGGTGTGGTGTGGTGTGTGTGTGTGTGTGTGTGTGTGTGTGTGTGTGTGTGTGTGTGTGTGTGTGTGTGTGTGGTGTGGTGTGTGTGTGTGTGTGTGTGTGTGTGTGTGTGTGTGTGTGTGTGTGTGTGTGTGTGTGTGTGTGTGTGTGTGTGTGTGTGTGTGTGTGTGTGTGTGTGTGTGTGTGTGTGTGTGTGTGTGTGTGTGTGTGTGTGTGTGTGTGTGTGTGTGTGTGTGTGTGTGTGTGTGTGTGGTGTGTGTGTGTGTGTGTGTGTGTGTGTGTGTGTGTGTGTGTGTGTGTGTGTGTGTGTGTGTGTGTGTGTGTGTGTGTGTGTGTGTGTGTGTGTGTGTGTGTGTGTGTGGTGTGGTGTGTGTGTGTGTGTGTGTGTGTGTGTGTGTGTGTGTGTGTGTGTGTGTGTGTGTGTGTGTGTGTGTGTGTGTGTGTGTGTGTGTGTGTGTGTGTGTGTGTGTGTGTGTGTGTGTGTAATTCACCATGGTCTCGCCAAGCGCTAGACTCACGATTGTCAGCCAGTATCTTCCCTTGATTAACTTGTTTACGTGTTATGGATCTGGGTGGACTGAAACCTCATATTCACACACACCTGGGAGGCACGACACACCCTTCGACTGATACCTGGCACCTGCAATGTGGACAGGGGCAAGGATCTTATGAAACCGCCCATCCGTCTCCACTCCATCTGGGAATCGAACCCTGGATCTCTTTGCCGTGAAGTGAGAGCGCTAATTACTTCACTGCCGAGTTGTGCGTTATTTTTACAGCAAGGGAGGCAGCTCAAGGGCAAAAACAAAGTCAGCAACAAAAAAGCCCGCTAAATGTTGCTCCGGCAATGGAAAAACAAAACAAAAAAACTGAGTGGCCAAAAGCGAGATCAATTTCGGGAGGAGAGGTGTCCTGATACTCTCCTCTTGAAAGAGTTCAAGTCGTAAGCAGGAGGAAATACAGACGAAGGAAGGCTGTTTCCGAGCTTCCCAGCGGAAGGGAAAAAAGAATGAATATGCAAGGGTAGAAAGTCGTCTGCAGCGGGCCGTGGGAGGGGGGCAGGCATTTAAATAGCAACTTCAGAAGGGCAGTCAGCATGAAAGTAAAAATAGAAAACAGAAAGATATGCAGTACTGCGGCGGAATTTAAGAGTTAGAAGACTGCTAGTAAAATGGGGGTAATTGATGAGACGAAAAGTCTTTGATTTCACTCTGTCTAGCAGAGCTGTGTGTGTAGAGCCCCTCACACATGAGATGCATACTCCATACGAAGGCGGACAAGACCCTGTATATGAACAACATCTGGGAGGGAAAAAGAACTAGCGGCGACGATACACAACGCCAGAGAGGAGATATGAAGTTTCCAGTTAATATTTTGGGTTAAGGATGGACCGAGAGTATTCATTGAAAAAGAAGGTGACGGCTGTGTGTTGTCGAAGAATAGGGGATAGGTGTCCGGAAGATTGTGTCGAGTTCATAGGTGAAGAAAACGAGTTTTTGAGGCCTTGAAGGACACCAAATTCCTTCTTCTCCAATCAGAAATGACAGTAAGATCTGAGGTTAAGCGTTCTGCAGCGTCCAGCCTAAAATCATGTAATTCCTGAAGCGTGGATCTTGTGTTGAAAGATGTCGAGTAATGCAGAGTAGAATCATCTTCGTAGGGGTGGATAGGGCTGTTAGTTTTGGAAAGAAAATCATTAATGAACAATAGAAAGAGAGTGGAGGATGGAGCAGAGCCCTGCGGGACACCACTGTTAATAGGTTTATGGATAGAACAGTGACCGTCTCCCACGGCAGAGAGAGATTGGCCAGAAAGGAAACTGGGGATAAAAGTACAGAGAGAAGGATAGGATCCGAATGATGGTAGTTCGAAAAGCAAAGATGTGTGTGTGTGTGTGTGTGTGTGTGTGTGTGTGTGTGTGTGTGTGTGTGTGTGTGTGTGTGTGTGTGTGTGTGTGTGTGTGTGTGTGACCTTCGTGCTTGAATTTCCTCCATGATGTATATCAAAATTTCTTTTTTGTTTACTAGTTCCTTGTCTGGTATTCATGTTAGCTCATCATATTTTCACGAAGACTTCTAAATCTTGATGCCAAGAGGTAAACATGTATTTTCACCTGTCGTCCATGTCTCCTTGATGCATCAGTATCGGAGAACGCATCAGGGTGGCCTCTCTTGGGTTTTCTCCTGCTGGTTGGTAGATCTTGATCCTCCAATCGAGAATCCGCAATTGGGATGAAACTCAAAGCTTTCCATATAGATTGCATTGAGAAACACCCAGCGACCCTGAGCGTTGAAAGAACACGCACATGTGTATGGCATTGCTGAAATCCTTTTTTTGTTGTTGTTTCAAGGTGAGATAATTGCTAGGGCTTTCTTCATGGAGTCGCTTCGCTTGGCGTGCATATTTAGTGTGACGCTTCGTGGTTGGCTGGTCAGTCAAATCATCGCGTAACTCAACCGAATACCCAGGTTTCGGAATATATACAAGCATGGTGTGGAAACGATTTTATAGCATTAATCAGTAAAGTTAAAGAAGGGGAGGTACGTTAAGGCAGCGCGTAGCCTCTGTACTCATCTCCGTCACATTGGCTCTTGAGCCTTTTATCTCGGGACACACACTCCGTGACATTTGGGTTACTACTTCCCGTAGGTTTACCTAGGTACCCATTTATCGACCACCCCAAAAGGGATAATGAACAGTAAGGTGGGTTGCACGCCGACTGACCAGGGCCGCGGATTCGTACCTAGGAGTTCTAACCACTTAAAACGAACGGAAGGGCCAGTAGATACATAGATACGCAGAATAAGTCTAAGAATACACAGTCGTCCCACGCGCAAGATGATGACGTCACACAGTTCCTCTATGATTTTAGAGATTTACCTCTAGGAACGTGGCTTCTCATGGAGAAAATAAAAATAAAGGGATAATTTTTGACAAAAAGAACGTAAGGTAATGATAGCGGGACCAAGGAGCCTATACTGGTAGAGTGCTTGAAGTGAAATCATGTGACGTCATGTGCGAGCTGCTGGAAAATTGGAACCAAGAGTAGGACGACTGTGTGTTCATAAAGTGTGCTTACAGTCTGACTACATCCCACACTGAGCTTCTAGAGCAGCAATGTTGACAGAAATAGGGAGGAACAATTATGTGGGTCGCCTAATAAATGGTTCTGGGATAGAGAAGCAAACACGTATTTGGCACGATGTCATGCCATGCCATGTTATGTTATGTTAACGTGGGGTGGGTCTGGTTTGGTTTCGCTAAGTTTTGGTTCTGTGACAAGACCAAGCATAAAATCATGAAATTCAGAGACATTAAACTCTATGTATAAGATGCAGAGAAGTATTGTGCGATAGAGAGCAGAATGGGAGAGCTTTAGAGAGAAACATGAAATAAGTATGTAACTTAGGTACAGCAGAATCTATGTATGAGCTGAAGAGGGAGGTCGAAAGGTTTGGGATCATGGGGAAAGCTCTTTAGAAAGTAATGTGAAACAAATATGAAATGAAGGGATATCAGTATCTTTGTATGAGCTGAACAGATTAGGGAAGAATGGGAAACCTCCTGAAAAAAAAGCAAAGAGGGTTGGGAAAAGTAATCGTTAGGTGACAACTATGAAGGCCTTTAGAACAAAAAATATCTTATCGTAGCAGGTTATACATTTTAATGTCTCTTTTGTTTACTGTTTACCAATGCCGCGTCTTATCTCGTTTCTTCAGAGCAAATGCCACCATGCACAAAAAAACATCACTACTTTCTTCTCCTATTCCTCCTCCTCCTCCTCCTCCTACTGTAGCAGTCACCGCTCAAACTGCGTGCTCCTTCCCCTCAGTGACACTAAGAAAATGAAGCGCTGCAAGCGCAAACTCATTAAGTGTATTTCCATTGTCTCTGTCTGCCTTGTCGCGTCTTCCTTGTTAACTTTTCTTGTACTCGTTTATCTCTGACTGTCCGTCATGTCCTCTTGTTGTCCACTTATACACATTGTTCCACACATACACCATCACTTAAATGTTAGCCTACACAGACAACATTCACACAAACGCACATACACACAAACACCTTTTCTTTGTGTTTTGTTTGTGTCCACGACCTGTATGAGTTTGTCCAAATAAAGTCAGAGACACGCCAGTCCTCGTCGACAGACCGACTTGGTCGGCTAGATTTCGATCGCCGATCAAGTTGATCTGTCGGCTCCCTGCTACGGGCCGCTTTTGGCAAAGGTCCGTGCTCCCTCTTGCAAGAGGGAGCAATCTTTCCCCCCCCCCCCAAATAAAGTAAAACTGGCGGATATGAGTTTCTCTATCCGCGAACCTACTAGCATTTAGAACACTCGCGACCACCAACAATTGGTGACCCCGGAGTGTTGCTAAGGTTCAAGGTGGCTTATAACCGGTGCCGTTTTAAGGGCACTCTCTCCCAGAGTGGAGGACCTGGGGCAGGGTAACTTGTCCATTCGTCCGCCCTCTCCTGGGGCAAAAAGTTTCACCTCCACTTGGAGTTCGTGAGATTGAGCACTCAGGCCGGGAGAAGCATTACGCCGTGGGCGTAGTTGCCACCTTCAGGGTTTCTCCCCCGTCCTCCCCCAGGCACCCTCTGTGCCCTCCTCCAGGCACCCTCTGTGCCCTCCTCCAGGCGCCTTCTGCGCCTCCTCCAGGCACCCTCTGTGCCCCCTCCAGACACCCTCTGTGCCCCCTCCAGGCACCCTCTGTGCCCCGTTCCCAGGCGCCTTCTGCGCCTCCTCCAGGCACCCTCTGTGCCCTCCTCCAGGCACCCTCTGTGCCCTCCTCCAGGCACCCTCTGTGCCCCGTCCCCAGGCGCCTTCTGCGCCTCTTCCAGGCACCTTCAGCGCCTCCTCCAGGCACCCTTTGTGCCCCCTTCAGGCACCTTCTGTGCCCCCTGGTGCTCCTTGTCTTTCCGCTGGTACGGCGACTGAGACACGCACACAGACTCAGTGAACACTCAAACACAGTGCGACACATTACTAAGACACACAGTGCCACACACTCAGTGTACACGCCACCACACACCACACAGACTCCGAGAGACACGCAAACACAGTGTGACACCCCACTGGGATTACTAGCTGCCCCCTGGATTAACCACCGCCTCCTGGATCTACCACCGCCCTCTTGGATTATCCTACACCTGTGGATCTTTGTGTACAGTGCAGTGTGCCCATCAACAGTTCAGTGCAGCAAGTCCCCAGCAACAGTTAGTGTCACAGTGTTACCTACTAAGCGTACAGTGTTGTGTTACAGTGCCTTTTTGGACACTGGTTCGCTCCCCGAGCCACAGAGGCCCCTAGCACGTGCCAGCGCCTATAGTACACGCAGTTCGTTCTACTCTCACGGACTGCCGCGGCCCCTGGCACATGCTAGCGCCCCTCACTCCTTAACCTGCTGTGGCCCCTGGCACGCTGGCATCTAGCGCCTTCCCACGCAGTTCCCTCGACGCACTCTCTGACTGCCGTGGCACCTGGCCCGTTTTACGCCAGCGCCTCTGCCAATCTACTCCACACCGTTCAACTTCATGCCTGACGACGACAACTCTTCCGCTGCGACGGCGGTGTCCTTCAAAGCGCCGCCCTTCTGCTCACAGGATCCGTCCATATGGTTCGCGATTTTGGAGTGCGGATTCCAGACCTCCAAAATTACTAACAGCCTTACTCTGTACACTCACGCTGTTAGCCTCCTACCCGCCGACGTCCTTCCACAAGTCTCCGACGTCATCGCCTCAGCCTCCAACTCCGACCATGCCTATGAAGACCTGAAGACTGCCCTACTCCAACGCCTTCAGTCTTCTGTCGCCACCCGCCTCCGTGAACTTCTCTCCAAAGAAGAGCTGGGTAATGAGAAACCGACATACCTCCTACGCCGCATGAAGCAGCTGCTCGGCGACAAGTACCAGACTTTCGACCCCGATTTGTTCAAACAGCTTTTTTACCAACGTCTGCCCCCTGCTGTCCAGCGCAGCCTCTTCAGCGTTAAGGACGACCTGAAGCCCGACGCCATCGCCAAGTTAGCAGACGAATTCATGGCGACTCTACCTGGACCGCTAACTTCTTCAGTGTCTTCCGTCGCTTCCCAAGGGACCACTCAATTTGACGAACTCGTTAAACAAGTCTCCCTGCTTGCGACGAAAGTCACCTCTCTTGAGGAGCGGCTAGACCGCCGCCGCTCTCGCTCCCCCACTCCTCACCGACGCCGGCGCCGCTCCCGTTCGAGGAGCCCAGGACTCTGTTGGTACCACCACAAGTTCGGCGAGAAAGCCACGAGGTGTACCACCCCGTGCACTTACAAGGCGTCAAATTCCAAGGGCGAGCACTAGTGCAGCATAGCGCTTGTCGCCAATCCTCGGCGCTGCTCCACCTTCATGACTGCCGTTCCAACACCAAGTTCCTGATTGACACCGGCGCTGATGTCAGTATTATCCCAGCAACCGCCAGTCAGCGAACTCTACCGCCACTCTTGCACCTGTACGCCGCCAACGGTACCAAAATACCTGTCTACTCGCGACACACCATGCAAGTGGACCTTTACCTACGACGTTGCTTCGAATGGACCTTCTACGTCGGGAACGTCTCGCAGGCAATCCTCGGAGCAGACTTCCTAAGGCACTTCAACCTCTTAGTCGACGTCAAAGGATGGAGGTTGGTTGACCCGCTCACTTCCATCTTCTCCAATGCACAACCAGCACCAGGTGACAGCTCGCAACTCGCCGTCGTTCACAAGGACCACCAGTTCGCTGCCCTGCTCAAGTCCTTCCCCACGCTGACACAGCCCTATTCAGCTAGCGTGCCCGTCAAACACCACGTTACGCATCACATCGAGACTACAGGATCTCCAGTACACGCCAAGGCCCGTCGCTTAGCTCCTGAACGCTACCGTCAAGCCAAGGCCGAGTTCGAATCTCTGTTGCGTCAAGGTATTGTACGGCCCAGCAGCAGCAACTGGTCATCAGCCCTCCACGTCGTCCCCAAGAAGAACGGCGACATACGTCCCTGTGGAGACTACCGTGCCCTTAACTCACGCACTAAGATGGACAGATACCCGGTGCCAAACATCCAGGAATTCTCGTCCCAATTTACTGGTTCCACCATCTTCTCACGTGTAGACCTCGTTAAGGCCTTTCACCAGATTCTAGTCCATCCTGACGACATACCGAAGACTGCCGTCATCACGCCCTTCGGTCTCTTTGAATACGTCAGGATGCCGTTTGGACTCATGAACGCGGCCCAGACCTTTCAACGCTTCATCGACGAAGTTCTCCGCGGCTTACCCTTCTGCTTCGCCTACATAGACCTACTCATCGCTAGCCCGGATGAAGCCTCTCACAAACAGCACCTTCACCAAGTCCTCACCCGCTTGCAAGACTACGGAGTACAGATCAACTCGAGGACTGAAGCCATCCAGCAGTTCCCGAAGCCGTCCACCCAGCGCCAACTCAAGGAATTCCTGGGTATGGTTAACTTCTACAACCGCTTCGTCCCACACTGCTCTCTCATGCTCCAGCCCCTCTACGCCATGGTGAGGCCCTGCAAGCGTGGCCAGTCTGTCACTCTCGTCTGGACTCCGGACGCTGACGCGGCCTTTCTCGCTGCCAAGAAGGCCCTCAGCGACACAGTCATGCTGTCCTTCCCTACCCATGACGCGGAGATCTCCATAGCAACAGACGCTTCCGACATTGGGACTGGTGCTGTCCTACAACAGTTCGTCGACAACGCCTGGAAGCCGATTACCTTCTTCTCCCGTAAGCTTTCCAAGTCTGAAGCCAAGTACAGCGCTTACGACCGGGAACTTCTCGCCATCTTCAAGGCTGTCAAACGTTTCCGCTACTTTATTGAAGGCCGTCGTTTCCACGTGTTCACCGACCACAAGCCCCTCACTACTACCTTCCTGAGGAACAAAGACTCTTATACACCACGTCAACTTTGCCACATGGACTACATCTCGCAGTTCACCACTGACATCCGGTACATCAAAGGTGCAGACAACGCTCCAGCTGACGCCCTCTCCCGCAACATTACCGCTGTGACGTCCTCTTCACTTGATTACGCCGCCATAGCCGCCAATCAGTCCGGCGACGCAGAGCTGGGGAAGCTTCTGAACAACCCGGCGCTTAAAGTGAAGAAAATCACACTCCCATGCACCAAGGTCACTCTCTACGCTGACGTCTCCACAGCCACCGTCCGTCCCTATCTGCCACAGCGACACCGCTACCAGGCCTTCCGTTAGCTTCACGACCTTTCTCACCCTGGCATTCGAGCCTCGCAGCGCCTGATGACGTCCCGCTTCATTTGGGAGGGAATTAACAAAGACGTCAGACTGTGGACCAAAACCTGCACCGACTGCCAAGCCTCCAAGGTGACGCGACACACTCACTCTCCACCCGGCATCTTCACGCCCGTCACGGAGAGGTTCGACCATGTCCACATAGACCTTGTTGGTACCCTGCCACCCTCCGCAGGCCACCGCTACATCCTCACCTGCGTGGATCGTTTCACACGCTGGCCCAAGGCCGCCCCCATCGCTGACATCACTACGGACGCCGTCGCCCACGCCTTCATCGCTACTTGGGTCTCCAGGTTCGGCGTCCCTCTCAGCCTCACCTCAGACCGCGGCGGCCAGTTCGAGGCTAACGTGTGGAAAAAAGTTATGACCCTCCTCGGTATCCGCCGCTACAGAACGCCAAGCTATCACCCGCAGGCTAACGGCATGGTCGAGCGCTTCCATCGGCAGCTGAAGTCCTCCCTCATGGCCTCCACCCAACACGACAACTGGTCCCTGGCTCTTCCCTTGGTCCTCCTCGGCATCAGGTCCTCCCTGAAGGAAGACCTGCACCACTCCTCGGCTGAACTAGTTTACGGCATCAACCTCCGGCTCCCAGGCGAACTTTTAGCGCCCACACCTGACACCGCCCCCTGCGGCGTCCAGGACTTCGCCGCCAGCCTCAAAGGTGCCATGAGGAGCCTTCAGCCGGTGCAGCCTCGCTCTTCCTCGAAGAAGACCTTCGTCAACCAGGACCCTGACACTTGCACCCACGTCTTCGTGCGTGTGGATTCCGTCCGGCGGCCCCTGCAGCAGCCCTACCAAGTACCCTACCGCGTCCTGAGACGGACTAGAAAGACTGTCACGATCGACAAACATGGTTCTCAGGACGCGGTCTCCATAGACAGGGTCAAGCCGGCATACCTGCTGGCCCCAGACCAGGCGCCCCAACTCTCCGTCGCCGAAGCAACACCGTCTGTGTCGCATCATCCCCGCGCCAGGAAGATATCGTTCCTTCTTTGAAGTCACTGGGGGGGGAGTATCTGTAGCAGTCACCGCTCAAAGTGCGTGCTCCTTCCCCTCAGTGACACTAAGAAAATATAGCGCTGCAAGCGCAAACTCATGAAGTGTATTTCCATTGTCTCTCCGTCTGTCTTGTTGCGTCTTCATTGTTAACTTTTCTTGTACTCGTTTATCTCTGACTGTCCGTCCATGTCCTCTTGTTGTCTACTCATACACATTGTTCCACACATACACCAATACTTAAATGTTAACCTACACAGACAAGAAAAATACTATATGGGCAACTGCAAAACAGCCACCGAAGACCTGGTGGCCCCAAAAAGAGGTTTAAGGATCACTTAAAATTGGCATTAAAGAAATGCATGATGACGCCCTCCAACCTGGAGACTCTCGCAAACAATCGCACCACCTGGAGGGCAAAGATCAAGCAAGGGGTTGCTGTCATGGAACAGAATCGCACAACCCAACGTGCACTAAAAAGACAACGGCGCCATGTCAGTAGAGAACCCCCTGTAGCACCGAACCCCCAGTGGACATGTCCAACCTGTGGGAAGGTGTGCAACTCAAGGATTGGACTGGTGACGGCGGGAGCTCCAACTACAGTAACACCTCATCTTTCATCGCATCATCCTAGGAAGAAATGAAAGTCGTCATCGGATGCGACGGACTGCAGTAAGTAAGCAACACAGACAACATTCACACAAACGCACATACACACAAACACCTTTTCTTTGTGTTTTGTCTGTGTCCACGACCTGTATGAGTTTGTCCAAATAAAGTAACCCTGGCGGATATAAGTTTCTCTATCCGCGAACCTACTAGCACTAAGAACACTCGCTACCACCAATACTACAACTACTACTACTACTACTATTACTACTACTTTTTCTCCTCTTCCTCCTCTTCCTCATCATCCTCCTCATCCTCTTTCTTCTTCTTCTTATTATTATTTTTCTTTTCTTTTTTTTATTCTTTTTTTCTCATTTTTTTCATTTTGTTCTTCATTTTATTCTTCTTTTCTTTTTTTGCTCTTCTTCTTCTTTTCTTCTTCTTTCTTCATCTTTTTCTTTTTATTCTTCGATTACTACTTCTTGTTCTTCTTGTTCTTTTTCTTCTATTTCTTTTTTTTTCTTGTTATTCTTGTTCTTATTCTTTTTCGTTTTCTTCTTGTTTTTCTTGTTTTTGTTCTTTTTCTTCTTCATGTTCATGTTCATACTCCGGTTCTGGTCCTGTTTTTTGTTCTTCTTGTTCTTGTTCTTCTAGGAAAACAGTCAAGCTAACAGATAATCTCTTCAAAGCAGCATGACTTGAGGCAGACAGGCACGTAAGTAGTCAGGAAAACAGGTAGAAACGAAGTTAAGAGGCGGGTCAGTGGAGTGGTGAGTCGAGGGGTCTTTCTTATCTGCAAATAGTCATCCTCTCCCTCCAACATGTCAACCAAGTGAAAACTGGCGCACTGTCTCCTTAGAGTACAGCACAACTCCCCCCATCCCCTTCCAACGTCAGGACATAGGCTACTGTAATGATTGTAACGTCGGTAATCTTTTCCTTATGAAATTAAGCAAAGAAGGACGCATAATAATTATTGGTTTGACGTGAGGTGGTTGTGATCAATGAGATGTGTGTGTGTGTGTGTGTGTGTGTGTGTGTGTGTGTGTGTGTGTGTGTGTGTGTTTGCTTACATAGTTGTATATCTCGTGTGTGTGTGTGTGTGTGTGTGTGTGTGTGTGTGTGTGTGTTTGCTTACATAGTTGTATATCTCGTGTGTGTGTGTGTGTGTGTGTGTGTGTGTTTGCTGCCATAGTTATATATCTCGTGTATGTGTGTGTGTGTAATTCACCTCTTGGTCTGCTGCGGGTATCTTTCGAGACAGCCAGCCGTTCCCCTACGGAAGGAGCTCTGAGCTCAGTGACCGATCTTTGGGGAGGACTTAGACCACTCACACACAACACACCGCGAAAACGAGGTCACAACTCCTCGCCTTACGTCGCGTACCTGTTCACTGCTAGGTGAACAGGGGCTACACGTGAAAGAAGATAAACCCAACTTATCTTCACCCGGTCGGGGAATCGAACCCCGGTCCTTCTGGTTGTGGGGCAGACGCTCTAACCACTGAGCTACCGGGCCGTGTGTGTGTGTGTGTGTGTGTGTGTGTGTGTGTGTGTGTGTGTGCTTACCTACTGGTATATATCGTGTGTGTGTGTGTGTGTGTGTGTGTGTTTGCTTACATAGTTGTATGACTCCATGTGTAGCTTTCATTATTCATTTAGGTCATGTTTAATATGTCTTCCCTCCATATTCACATTATTCCAACGTATCCTTAAGCTTGTGAATCCTCCTTGCTTGAACCTCCTCATGTTCTCCACAGTTAAACACCGGAAATTCCTGTCTACTTTTGGGTACCCCTTCGTTTAATTCATCATTTGTGTGTGTGTGTGTGTGTGTGTGTGTGTGTGTGTGTGTGTGTGTGTGTGTGTGTGTGTGTGTGTGTGTGTGTGTGTGTGTATGGGTGTACTTCTGTGTATATGTGTGTGTGCTTATGTATGTGTATACGTGTGAATGTATTTATGTGTGTGCCTGTGTGTTTTTGTGTGTGCTAGGGAGGTTGTAATTCACATAATTATTCGTCATTACTCTGCAGTATACTCATCAGGAATAATTATGATCATCTTATCTTATGCAGAATGCGTGCCAGTAATTTAAAAGAAATATGGGTAATATAATGAGTTTAGTTTTATGTACAATGTTCACGCTAACATTAACCCCTCATTATTAGCTTTGGTATTTGAAATTAAGGTTTTACCGGAGTATGCGTATCGTGTTACATCATCATGCTCTTTTTCTCTAAACGTTACAGTTAAAGTAGGAACAGTGATCATTCTTATCCATTACTGCAGTCGAAGGGACGGCCCAGGCACACACCACATCCGATGCGTTGGCGACTCAACCACTACCGAACACGCATATACACCAGCATTTTTCTGCAACAGATAGGAACAACATTATCCTAACGATATATATATATATATATATATATATATATATATATATATATATATATATATATATATATATATATATATATATATAGATATACATATATATATATATATATATATATATATAAATATATATATATATATATATATATATATATATATATCTATATATATATATATATATATATATATTGAAGATTCTTAATAAGAAAATGTTGTATCCAAAAATTTTCAGTATATGGGCATAGAATTGCAGTCGTTTATAAGTTAGGGTGTGCACTTGTACAGCAAATATGCAGTTTTTATTTTCTAAAATGATGTTTGAAAATCTTTTCACATGTTTAATATTACAGAATTATAAGGCAGCATTGGAAACTGTTGAAAGTATGAGATTTACAATTTTGTTGGGAAATATATTTTATTTATATTTTTTTATTCCAATGTGTGTACATGCCTAGTAATGTATTTTAGATTACTGAATACCGTTATGGATATGTAAATTACCTGAATTGAAAGTCGGCTTGAATAATTAATATTGCCAAATACAAAAATGGAATCATGAATTCAGTGAAAACATCAATGCGAATAATTTCCATCAATCAGGCCAGCGCCACCATCACTTCCCTTTAATAATGCCAACACTATTATCACCACTATCACTCCCTTGTTCACCACCTCCACACCCACTATTGCAACTAACCACTACCACCCATATCATTACCACCACCCCAACCACCACCACTGCCACCATCACCACAGCCACCGCCATCATCATTGCCACTACCATCAATAAAAACAAAGAGCAAAAGCAGTAGCAAAAAGATCAACACAACAACAACAACAACAACTATAACAAACAAAAAAAATGTTCTCTATCAATATCAATATTACACACACATACACACACTCAAACAAACACACACACACACACACACACACACACACACACACACACACACCTCCGAGCCACATTGTCGTCTCACCTTTTTATGTTACCACCAACAAATTATAGAAAGTGTTTCGATGACTGAAAGGAAAAAAAAAAGGGAGAAATGAAAAACAAAACTGCTAAAAAGTGAAACAAAATTACACTTTTCCCCCGCTGTGAGACTAGCTGCATTGCTGATATGCTGCTCACGTGTTTACGGGAGTGTCAGCCAGAGGAATGCATTATCCGTTTTTCCTCTCTCCTTATGCGAGTCAAATGGCATCTGGTCGGCCTTTTGTCCCATTTACGGTTCGGCTGCGTGGCCTCATCCTATAGAATAAAATAGTAAACACGAAACTACCGAAGCTCTGGCATGCAGTTAGGATTTATATCGGAGTGAGGTCAGGTGTGTTAAGCAGATTATAGACAAAGGCACGGAAAGGAGAATTACCGCTACTTGTCGCTGCTGAAGAGTGTTCAACAGCGGGCGTTGAAGCAGTGATGAATGTGTGCCGTCATTTCCAGTCTCTCCTCACTCCCCAAATACCCCCACCCTACCCATTCCGCCCACCGCCCGTCCATCACAGCCAGTAACGTATTCTGGTCCAGCCATTTCACCTTTTGTGCTTTAAAATTTCACACAGCGAACATTTTTACTTTTGTAGCTCTGATTTTTCTTTTCTTAGCTTCCACGTACTGACAGAATTAGCTGCATTTATATACATAAACGTAATGTTCAAGTAAATGAAGGGGGTGGGGTCATATCCAGTACGTACGAAAAAAAAACAGGTATCGTTCAATGACTTCCCAAGAGAAAATTTTTGCAGTATCATTTATTAATTGGATGTAAAAAAGTTACTACTCAACTACAGTTAGATTGTGTATAGCTTGGTTGTGATTAGTAGATTTTTTTGTACGTAATCGCTGTAATTATAATGTTTAGTATGTATACTACTATAAGTACTGCTAATGTTTTTACTACTACTGCTTCATTTGTTACTACTTCCACTACTACCACTACAGCTAGTACTAACTACCACTACTGCTACCACTACTACTACCATTACTACTACTACCACTACTACTACTACCACTACTACTACTACCACTACTACTATCACTACTACTACCACTACTACTACTACCACTACTACAATCAAACGGGCCTCCATCCATTAGAGTTGCGTTGTGAGCGGTATCTTTTTTCATATCCTTTCACAAAGCAATTAATTGGCCCCACCCCGCCAATGACTGTGGCCGACAACCATCTTTATTTAGTATTACAAACCTTACTAAACATATTGTTCTTAAGCTAACAGAGCTTGTGGTTGATACGACTATCAACCACCGTCGCCTCAAAGTCCAGGTCGGCAATGTGGGTGGTTTTGGGTGCAGATGACCTGGTTCCTATCAGGCAGACCAAGACTGATCTCAGGAGGGAGAAGGACAGCCTGCATCTCATCCAGACGACCACACTGCTTCTCGGCTGCTGTTTCTTATCCGCCAGTGTTTCGGCGAGTCTTGCGTAGAAGCTCTCCGACCTTGGTCCCATCCCTCCTGACGTCGTGAATACTATATACATATATATAATGGGATGAAGGAGCCCTGGTCCACATTCTGTATTCTTTCTTCATATGCTCTGTTCTTCTCTTGATCGTTTCTTCTGTGGGTTGCATCAAGGGTCAGGTCTCTGTGGCAATGGGCCATGGGATCAAAGATCCTTATGTCAAAATATGCCCTTTGTCAACGAGTCCAAAACCCTCTGGCGCTAACATCCACTCGTGCTTCGTTTGAAACATTAGCAGTGCGTCTGGCGAGGTGTTCGCCTTGCAGAGGGAACAGCATGGGTTCCACAGTCACGTCGTGACAGACTTCTTTCAGCATTTGAGCTGTTACGTCTCTCACTTCATCATGTCTCATGCAGACGAAACCTCCTCTCTTGCATGTCATAGCATGGTTTTGCTTGAAGGGTGAGCCACAGTTACACATGTTCGGGAGCCCATCCACTGGCCAGCCATACCTCAGGGCAAGGGCATCAGTGAATTCTTTCTTGTTTAGGTTGAAGCCTTTTGCCCTGATAGGTAGTGTGGTTAGCCAGTTTGAAGCGCCCACTTCCTGTGCAATGTCTGTCCTCCTCCTTGTGTCTTCTGGGAGTTCTCTCATTAGGTCACTCAGAGTGTCTCTGTTTTTCTTCTCTGTTTATGGAGATTTCATTCCTTAGTGACCTAGTATCTTGAGGGTTGTCTTCTCCCCTTTCATTTTGGTTGATAATATATCCAGTCAAGGAGGCTGTGATTCGGAGTGAGTTCTCGAATTCAGACTCTGCCAGATTTTGCGAGTTTGTGATGCCGCTACTACTACTACCACTACTACTACTAGTGCTACTACTGCTACTACTACTACTACTAATACTACTACCACTTCTACTACTACTACCACTACTACAACTACCACTACTACTATTACCACTACTACTACTACCATTACTACCACTTCTCCTACTATTACTACCACTACTACTGCTACTTCTAAACTTCACAACTACTACTACCACTACCAGTAATACAACCAACACCTTTATTATTATTATTATTATTATTATTATTATTATTATTATTATTATTATCAATATCATTATTACTATAATTATTATTACTATTATTGTTATTAATATTATTATTATTGCTATTGTTATTGTAATTATTATTATTATTATTATTATTATTATTATTATTATTATTATTATTAGTAGTAGTAGTAGTAGTAGTAGTACTTTGATAATTATTAGTATTATTATTACACTGATTATAATTGTTATTAGTAATATTATTATTTTTATTACTTTTAGCATTATTACTATTACTGACATCATTACATTGTCTGTTGTTGTTGTATTCCTTGTTGCCTCGTGTACAATATATTTTTCTCTTCATTTATTGTAACAATAATATAAATTATCACACTTTATGCTGACTATCAGCGTATTTAAAAAAAAAAAGTTTTTTAATAATATATTTGTTGATAGTTATTGTGATTAGTATTGTAATTAATAGTTTGATATTAACATTATTATTATCATTATTATTATTATTATTATTATTATTATTATTATTATTATTATTGTTATTATTATTTTATTATTATTATACGGTTACAAAATCTTATATTTTATCCGCTACTCGCTGCTCCCAAAATAGAATCAAAAGAGGTGGCCGAAAGAAAGGTCAATTTCAGGAGGAGAGGTGTCCTGATACCCTCCTTTTGAAAGAGTTCAAGTCGTAGGCAGGAGGAAATACAGATAAAGGAAGATTGTTCCAGAGTTTACCAGCGTGAGGGATGAAAGAGTGAAGATGCTGGTTAACTCTTGCATAAGGGGTTTGGACAGTATAGGGATGAGCATGAGTAGAAAGTCGTGTGCAGCGGGGCCGCGGGAAGGGGGGAGGCATGCAGTTAGCAAGTTCAGAAGAGCAGTCAGCGTGGAAATATCGATAGAAGATAGAAAGAGAGGCAACATCGCGGCGGAATTTAAGAGGTAGAAGACTATCAGTAGGAGGAGGAGAGCTGATGAGACGAAGAGCCTTAGACTCCACTCTGTTCAGAAGAGCTGTGTGAGTGGAGCCTCCCCACACGTGAGATGCATACTCCATACGAGGGCGGACAAGGCCCCTGTATATGGATAGCAACTGCGCGGGGGAGAAGAACTGGCGGAGACGATACAGAACGCCCAACCTCGAGGAAGCTGATTTAGTGAGAGAGGAGATATGAAGTTTCCAGTTGAGATTTTGAGTTAAGGATAGACCGAGGATGTTTAGTGTTGAAGACGGTGACAGCTGAGTGTTGTCGAAGAATAAGGGATAGGTGTTTGGAAGATTGTGTCGAGTTGTTAGGTGGAGAAATTGAGTTTTTGAGGCATTGAAGGACACAAGGTTCCTTCTGCCCCAATCGGAAATGATAGCAAGGTCTGAGGTTAAGTCTGGAGTCGTGTACTTCCTGTTGAGAGGGTCTTCTATTGAAAGAAGTTGAATAATGCAGAGTGGAGTCGTCGGCGTATGAGTGGGCAGGACAGATTGTTATGGAAAGAAGATCATTGATGAATAACAGGAAGAGAGTGGGTGATAGGACAGAGCCCTGTGGAACGCCACTGTTGAAAGGTTTAGTGGAAGAGCAGTGACCGTCTACCACCGCAGAGATAGAACGGCCGGAAAGGAAACTGGAGATAAAGGAACAGAGAGAGGGATAGAATCCGAAAGAAGACAGTTTAGAAAGCAAAGACTGGTGCCAGACTCTATCGAAGTTTTTTGATATGTCTAGCGCAACAGAGAAAGTTTCACCGAAACGGCTAAGAAAGGATGACCAAGAGTCAGTCAAGAGAGCAAGAAGATCGCCAGTAGAACGGCCCTTGCGGAATCCATACTGGCGATCAGATAGAAGGTTAGAAGTGGAAAGGTGCTTTTGAATCTTCCGGTTAAGGATTGATTCAAAAGCATTAGATAGACAGGAAAGTAAAGCTATAGGGCGGTAGTTTGAGGGATTGGAACGGTCACCCTTCTTAGGCATAGGCTGTACAAAGGCATACTTCCAGCAGGAAGGAAAGATAGATGTTGATAGGCAGAGACGAAAGAGTTTGACCAGGCAGGGTGTCAGCACAGAAGCACAGTTTTTAAGGACAATAGGAGGCACTCCATCAGGTCCATAAGCCTTCTGAGAGTTGAGGCCAGAGAGTGCATAGAAAACATCATTTGGAAGAATCTTAATAACAGGCATAAAGGAGTCAGAGGGGGGATGAATAGGAGGAATATGCCCAGAATCGTCCAGGGTGGAGTTCTTACAGAAAGTTAGAGCGAAGAGTTCAGCTTTAGAGACAGATGAGACGGCAGTGCTGCCGTCAGGGTTAAGGAGAGGAGGGAAAAAGGAAGAAGTGAAATTGGAGGAGATATTTTTGGCTAGATGCCAGAAGTCACGGGAAGAATTAGAAGAAGCAAAGTGTTGACATTTTCTATTAATGAAAGAAGTTTTGGTAAGTCGGAGAATAGATTTGACACGATTCCGGGCTGAAATGTAAAGATCAAAGTTAGCGGGAGTTCGAAGGCTCTGGAACCTTTTGTGAGCTGCCTCTGTCTTTAATAGCACGAGAACAAGCATGATTAAACCAAGGCTTTTTAGCATGAGGAGTAGAGAAAGTACGTGGAATGTATGCCTCCATTCCAGACACAATCACCTCTGTGATGCGCTGAGCACACACAGAGGGGTCTCTCTCCTGGAAGCAGTAATCATTCCACGGGAAATCGGAAAAGTACATCCTCAGGTCGTCCCACCGAGCTGAAGCAAAATGCCAGAAGCATCGCCTCTTCGGTGGGTCCAGAGGATGTACAGGAGCGATAGGACAGGATACAGAAATAAGGTTATGATCGGAGGAGCCCAACGGAGAGAACAGGTTGACAGAGTAAGCAGAAGGATTAGAGGTAAGGAAGAGGTCTAGAATGTTGGGCTTAGATTCGCCCTGAATATACTTTTTTTTGTCGAAGAAATTAATTTGATACAATATTTGATTCTTGGGAATGCTTCCAAATCTTATTAATTTATTTTTACTTTATTAAACAGTGATATGAATAATTAATCAACAAGAGGCCAATCAGCCTACAAGTGGTAGCTCCTAAGAAAGTCATATACCATCTGCTTTCCCCATCCATGAATGTGAGGTTTTCAAACGCATTTTGATTAACAAGTTACATACCTACTTGATTTGTTCGTTCCATTCACTACCCTACTTATATTCTATTTTTTTTCTCATCCACTACCCAATTTAACCAGTTCTGTTCATCCACAACCCAATTTCTAAACAAGTTCTAGTAATACATAACCCAATCATAAACAAGTTCTCACTCATATCCAATCGCACACCAGTTCCATCCATCCTCTACCTGACTTGTAAATAAATCTACTCGTTCAATAGCCAATTCCTATAAACTAAAGCCACAGGATTCTTTTCAATATGTCCAAAAGAAACAATTACCTTGAAGAAAATGTATTGCTAATTTCCAGGTAAAGTAAATGGCGCCCATCAATAAGATGTATCTTTTTTCTGTATCTTTAGATAACGAACAGCCTAAAGGTAATACTTTAGTGACGTGCATGTGTAACAGTGACGATTATCTGAAAACACGAGCTTTAATACTGACAAATGATATCAAATGATTACGAACTACAACAATTACAGATTAGTAAAGCATGTCTTAGCGTTCTTCTCTTTTGTATGTAATAAAATTTCGACAAGAAAAATTACAAAATATAGTAAATGACGCATATTGGTAAGAAATTAGAAATATGAAGGAAAAAAACCCCAGTTGTGATAAAGTCAAATACCAACCACTGCTTGGGAACCGTAGTAATTTGTAAAAACTAGTGCGTGCTGTACCCTTTTATTATTGCTGTTTGCACTTACGGATTCAACAGCGAGGTGGTGGTGGGTGGCATAAGCAGACTACACCAGCCCCCCAACTAGGGCATGCTAGCCCTTCTTGGTAATTCCTGAATCTAAGCCTTAACCCTTCCTTTAAGTTTATAGCAAGGTTTACAGCCATTTGAGTAGTGTCATTTATGTGAGTTCGTTGCCGAGTCTGTCTAAGTCCGTGTCCTTACAGGTAAGCAGGAAAGGACAAACAACTTTGTAGTTCTAAGTAAGTCCTTATTTCTAGAGGATAGTACAGCGGAGAAGCGTGTGAGTACAAACAGGCCCGGGTGCAGATTGACGCGCCGTTGTTCCGTGAGGCGGGAACGCGGCTGCCGTTTTGCCAAGTAACAAACATTGTTGCTAAGTAGAGTGTCCTACATCTCCCTCCCCCCTTCACGCTCAGAGCCAGCCTAGGCCCTGAGCGTTCCTCCTAGCATTGATCCTAATAGAACGACTAGGTGGAGTGGGTCCAGGGATATCATTTCCCGGGGAAGGTTGATGGGGCAGATCAGGTCCATCTGTGTGTGGGCTGCGGGTCTTCGGGATGGGGTGGTGTTGGCCGGAGGAAACGGCGATTTCTTCATGACGTCCGGCCACTGGGCATACGGATGAGGTAGTCTCGGGACCGACCTTTGCCCATGACCGTGCCCACCTTGTCCCAGCGCTTCGTGACTGGGTCCTGGACACGAACCGTTGTATCCAGAGCCAGCGATGGAAGAGGTCGGGTCTGCTCCTCATACCGTGACGTTGCATCCCGGATACGTGTGGCAGCTCGGCGGTCACAGCTTTCGGCCTTAGCCTGCCATTCCTCCGCGAAGGCTTTGCGGTGGGCGGGGACACAGGACCTGAGGGGGTGGCCAAATAAAGTCTGGGCAGGTGAACGTCCGGCGTGGTTGGGAGTGTTCCGGAGCTCTAGGAGGCCTCTGTCGAACGCCTCACAGTCCAAGTTTCCTGAGGGGGCCACTTTCAAGATGAGGTGCTTGATAGCCTTGACAGCTGCCTCAGCGTGGCCATTGGACTGTGGGTAGTGGGGTGTCAACACGGAGTGGCGAACTCCCCAACGCTCCAGGAACCCGGTGAACTCCCGACTGGTGAATTGTGGTCCACCATCTGTGCGTAGACGTGCAGGCACCCCCAAGTCACGGAAGAGGTGGCGGAAGTGGCGGATGATGGCGGCGGACGTCGTGTCTGTTCCACAGGAGACCACCACAGGCCACCCAGAGAATCGGTCGACGACCAGAAGGAAGGACTTCCCTGCTGCCGAAAAGAAATCGGCAGACACAGACTCAAAGGGCCTGGTGGGGCCTTCGTCACACAGCAGCGGCTCCTTCTGTTGACTCGGCTGCATCACCTGGCACGGCTCGTAGGCGCAGACGGTGTTGAGTATGTCAGCGTCGATGCCAGGCCAATACACAGCCTGCCTCGCCTGGCGCTTAGTGGCCTTCGCCCCGCGCTGGCTGTCGTGCAAGGGGGCTAACACACGGCGACGAAGGGCCGCAGGGACAAACACCCGAGCCCCGTACAAGACGAGGTTCTGATCACAGTACAGGTCCTCACGTACTTTCCAATACGGGCGCAGGGTTGTGTGGAGGGCGAAACGGTCGCTGGGGAAGCCATTCTTCACGCACTGGAGGAGCTCAGTGTAAGATGGGTCGACCTGGGCCGTCAAGCGAAGTTCCTTAAGTGCCAGGTCGCTCTTGGGTACTGGGTCTTGGTGTTCGTCCATCACCTCACTAGCAAAGGACTCCACGGCCAGAAGGGTGGCGATGCTCCTGACGGTGAGGTCTGCTGCCACATCCAGGACGTCATCCTCGTGCGTTGGACGGCACACGGAAGCACAGGAAAGAGCGTCTAGGATACGGAGCTCCTTACCGAGCGCCACACGGCGGTGAAGATGAAAGGTGGAATCTTCTCCTTTAGCCACAGCAGGCGAGGGTTTTCAATGGCATCCAAGGAGTAGTTGTTGAGGATGGGCACCAGTGGACGGTGGTCTGTCACCAACTCGAAGTGTTGTAAGTCGGCGAGGTAGAACTTGCATTTAGCCATAGCCCACACTACGCCCAACAGCTCCAACTCGATGGTGGTGTAGCGGGTCTCGGTGTCCGTCAGGAAGCGCGAACCGCACTGGACAAGTCGGAACCGTCCCCCACCGTGGTCCTGCAGGAGGGCGTATGCGATGCCATACAGTCGCGAGGCGTCTGTTTGCAAGACGATAGGTAGGGCCGGGTCGAAGGCGGCAAGGACAGGTGGACTAGCCAGTGCTTCCTTGACCCTCTGGAAGGCATGGTCGTGGTCGGAAGTCTACACGAAGTCTTCGGGCTCATCAGCGGGCGGAGGGGTGCAGCAGCAGAGGAAATATTAGGAGTGAACTCTGCCAGCTGGTTGGTAAGGCCCATGAAGGACCTCAGGTCTGTGAGGTTGGCTGGCTTCGGGAAGTCCGTGATAGCCCGGACCTTCTCTGGGTCTGCAGCGATGCCCTCATGAGAAAGCCGGTAGCCTCAGAAGTTCACCTCCAAAGCGGCGAGGATAAGCTTCTCGGGGTTCAATGTGATGCCATGGGTCCTACACCTGGCCAGAACATCGTTGACACGGTGAAGCTGACTAAGGTAGTCTTTATCGTAGAGGAGTATATCATCCACCACCTTCACACATTGCATCACTCCCTGTAGAGCGATGTCTCCCCGGAGGCAGTAGACGTCACCTGTGGCCGCAAAGCCCATTGGGCTTCGGAGGTAAAGGAAGCGTCCGTAGGGAGTGATGAAGGTGGTCAGTGGCTGATCCTCCTCGGCTAGGGGGATCTGCCAGTAACCGCAGAGGGCATCCAGCGTCGAGAAGTACCGTGCCTTCGGATCCACGCTACGTATTGCTGCGAAAGGTGTAGGCGAAGGATGCGCGGGGCGGGACACCTGGTTGTTCAGCTTCGATAGGTCTGTTGTAATGCGGACGCCTCCGTTAGGCTTCGCGACGACAACCAGTGGGTGGCACCAAGGGGATGGGTCGTCTCCAGCTGGAGTGATGACACCTTGAGCCGCCACAGAGTCAGCTCAGCATTCACTGCATCACGAAAGGCCAGGGGAATCAGCCGTGAGGTGTGAACCGCTAAGGGTTGAGCGTTCTCCCGCATGTGGATCCGCATAGGTAGGCCTCCCATCGCCTTCAGAGGTGCGTTCCGTATGTCCTCCTTCTTCATCAGAACATCTGGGTACTCGCGCAAGAAGTACTCCCTTGCGGCCGTGGGGGACGTGGTACTGTTGATTGTAAGCGGTGGCTGCACGTCTGGGGGAGGGGTTGGCGCATTGGAGGTCCTCACTCGGTGCTGGATGGCTCCGTAGGACTGGCTCCTCGTTGCCTCCCTTGCCCTGTTGGCGGTGCTCCTAGCTCCGACAATCTGCTCCGGGAAGTCCCTTGGCACAATGCCTAGTGCCCTGCAGTGCTCCCACGACAGCGGAGGTATACTGAGGGACCTCTGAACGTCTATCCAGCCCATGCATGACAGGGTGTCATACGTCAGCTCTGCTTGGAAGGAGTCCACAGCAGCTGGCATCTTGGAACCGTCGGCATTGTAATAAGACAGGTTGGGAGGTAGTCCAAGGTCCTGTTTGGTGAGGCCGAGGCTCTTGAGATGCTGTGGTCCGATGACAGTGGTGTCGGCGCCAGTGTCGGGTATAATAATAATAATAATGATAATAATAATAATAATAATAATAATAATAATAATAATAATAATAATAATAATAATAATAATAATGGGGAGGCGGTGGCTGAATATGGGGAGGCGGTGGCTGAATGGATAGCGTGACGGCGCCGCGTTCAGGACGACGCGAGTCCAATCCCCGCCCGGTGCCACCAAGCTGGGATTTTTCAGCCGCCGCCGAGTGGCTTAAAACTACCCACATGATGTCCAGAAGACCACCTATCAACCCGGAGTCTAGATTCTGGGATTAAAGATGAGCTCCGGGAGGGCAGCATGAGCCAATGCAAGATGGCGCCACTATAAACACCCGCCTGCGCCAGAACGGGCTGGGCCGACCATCAGGCCCCACCGGGAAGAAGCCTTGGGCTGACCATCAGGATTCACCGGGAAGAAGCCTACCGGCGCTATAGGCCACGACGTAAAAAAAAAAATCTCTATGCGACCAGACTTGTCACCGTGTGTGACAACAAGGTCGATGGTCGGAGAAGGTGAGGCCCTGGGGCGCACAGTTGACTGAACCCTCCGTATGTGGCTCGGTGGCTACTTCAACGTCTGAGAATTGCGTGGAGACTGTGAACGAACCACGTTGAAGGTGGAGTGCTGTTTCTTCTTTCCCGTCGTGGGCTTCGGCTTCGATGACTTGCAGCACTTCTCGAAGTGGCCATACCGACCGCAGGATTCGCACTTGGCACTCCAAGCTGGGCACTTCTCCGTGTGCGAATAATGGCCTGTTCGGCCGAAGCCCTTACATGTCGCGTTAGCAGCAGAGCACCCGTGTGGTCCACGCTGCTGTTTGCCGCAGCCGCTGCAGGAGGAGAGCGTCTTAGGGGCGGCTGGGCGTGCTTCTGCCTTCGCCTTGTGGGCCGCCTTTTTTTCCCTTTTTGTACTGAGATACGGCTCGGACGGCAGGTGGGGCCCTTAAAGCGGAGGTCGCTAACCTGGTGGCCTCGTAGGAGCGGCACACCGTCACCACCTACTGGAGTGTGTAAGAGGCGTCCATGGAGATGATCTTCTGCACCAGCTCCTCGTCCTGGACGCCGATGAGGATCCCGTGTTTCATCCATGCCTCCTCACACTCGCTGTTCTTGGCCTTGCAGACTTCTTTCTCCTCCGAGAGACTTCAGCCTGACGAAGAAGTCTGCAAAGGTTTAGCCGGCTGCCTGCTTACAACTGGTGAACGCCCGTCGTCGAAGTGCTTCGCTACTGAAGCCCTTGATGTGCTCCTCCAAGACGTCAAGGACCTCGTCCGCAGAGGCCATCCCGTCTGGAGGCACCTATAAACTGTGCTCCAGCACCCTCTGGGTCTCTAGCGAGAGGCACATCCGCAGCTGGATCAGTTGTTTCTACTGCGGCAGGCTAGCGAGGTCGACCATCGTAACATCAGAGGCGAGTTGAGGCGGGGGCTGGACAGCAGCTTTGGGCGTCGAAGGAGCAACTACGGGGCTAAGCGGCGTAGTTGCTGTAACGTCGGAACCGCCTGAGTTAGCTCCTGCCGGCGTAGGTGAAGAGGGTCCTGTGCTCGCAAGCCTGGACAGCAAGGCCTCGAAACGGGCGGTGTCTTCCCTTCGCTGGGCGTCCCTCTCCGCGCAGGCGACTTCATCTCTGTTCATTATCCATCCTGTGACTAGAGAGCCTGCAAGTCAGATGAGGCAGGTGGAGAGGTGGAGGGTGGTGGAGAGGAGCGGCCGCTGTGGGGAGAGGTGGGAGGGTCGGCTGTTGACGAGGAGGCAGCCGGAGGAGTCGATTCTGAAGTAGCTGTCTTCTTGTGGCCTCTACCTATGGTGATGTATCGTAGATGAGCTCAGGCGAGTACCATAAGAAGCGGGGTGAATCTGTGGTAGCCAGTGTGGAATGCAACAGTGTGTGGGGGTGCAGTGTGGCAGTGTGGACGGGCGTCGGGCGGTGTGCAGAGGGTGGCTGTCAGAGGCGGGGAAGGGGGGCGGATGGCGGGCCGAGCAGCGCGGTATGCTTTGGGCGGGCAGCGAGTCCCCTCACTCAGTGGTTTAGTCAGTAGGGATGGGGAAACCGAGTACTTTCTACAAACCGAGTAATTCGGTTTTGATTACTCTTCAAAACCGAGTAAACCTGGTACCAAATGATTACTTTTCTCTAAGGCGACAGGCGGACGGCAGATGGTACAGGGATGGCTGGGCGGTGGGGTTGGGAGGCGGTGGCCGAGTGGTCAGCGTGTGCAGGCGTAGTGAATCCGTGGACCTAGGTTCGAGATCCTCCATTACAAGATATTTTTCAAGTCATCGCCGAGTAGTGGAAGATTACCCACATGGCGCTCAGATCTTTGGTCAACCCTAACTTCAGCGACTTTCGTCTAGAGGAGCACCGGGGGTAGCATATGGGCCAAGCAAAGATTCACAGCCTATGTCACGGCAGCCATTATAAATAATATTGGCCTGCGCCATTAACGGGCTGGGGCCGTCCAAAACATGGTCCAGAAGGCCTCTCAAGAGAGCCTACCAGCGCTACCTAAAAAAAAAAAAAAAAAAAATCACCAGAAGGCTATAGAGGTGGGGGATCAATGGGTTGCCAGAGATGAGAAATGTTTAAATTCGTCTGAGAACAGATGATTTTTATCGGGAGGCAACGCCAGTTATACGTGAAGGTGCAAATTTTTTTCGGCCTAGTTCTTTGAAAAAATACACAGCTTATAGTGTCTTGTCAAAATAAGAAACCCTGTAAATTTCATTGGAGTTGGATAAATACTTTCGGAAAAAATGAAAATACTATACTTGAAAAATAGGAAAGTTGTAACGGATATTCTAGCTTGTAACGGTCACGCACAAGTTTGAATTTTTGTCCCTTTAATAACCATACCTGTTGCTACATTTTCGCCATAGCATATTTTTTCTAAGTGTTTTCACAGTTCTGTAATATGATGAGAAACATGTTGAAAAAAAAAACAGTAAATTTTATTGACAAAAATATTTCTAAATAAATCACAACTATAAGGAAAGTAAATTTTTCTTACGGCCAAAAAATAGGGGATGCATTTAGTTTTCCATAGGAATATTCACTTTTACAATCGGTTAATTAATAAGTGAGTAATATCAGCTTTAATAACAAAAACTTACATTTCGAGATATGGCTTGTTTTCTGTAAACTTATAGTTGCTCCCGCATAAACATATCAAAATATTTGTGTGTATTGTTGTAATAGTGTATTTGAAGGCTACTAAGGATAAAAAGACTTCTTTTCTCATTTCATTATGAGCATAATTTTTCAGAAAAGGCACCTGATCCCCTTTTACGCGTGAGAAGTGTGTCCTCTTTTCTGTCAGGTGCCATCGTAAGATACAGCAATATCCAGGTATCCCGTAGCTGCATCAGGCTTCACACCAGTGTTCTTGTAGTGCTGAAAAACTGCCTTTATTCCCTTCTTCATCATATCTTCATAATGACTCTCCATCCTCTTGTACAGGTATCTTGCGTACCTGTCAAACTTGCCCTGAGAAATGGAAGGCATGCTGAGGGCTGCAATGATGCGGTTCAGTCCAGGTGCTCCAAGGTTATTGATGAGGGCTTCATACACCAATTTGACATTAATTTCAGTGATATTCCGTTCCTTTCCATCACTATCGGTGATAGTCCCATCGCGCTCTTCGGAGGTTGGCAGCCCTCTTCGCTGATTTATAGCTGCCATAAGGTTTCTCAGATTGCTCTTATGCCTTTTTAGTCGCCCCATCTTGATGTGAAAGCAAAAACAACCAAGAAAAACTGTCAAGTAAGGCGTTCAATGCAAGGGTAACGCTGGCAAGGGTGGTGACAACAACCTTCCCGTATGACAGTCTGTGAGACCACCACCGACACTCGGTATTGCCATGTGGTGCTCAAAATTGTAAAATACTATAAAAGAACGCCCCCCCCAAAAAAATAAAAAAATCAAAATGATGCAGAGTGACGGCATACATGCCATCACGTGCGCGGGACATTTAAAGAACCTTTAATTGACGGTAAACAAAGCGCATTTTAAAATAGAAAGAATTGAGATAAGTGGATGCGGTTTTCACAGAAAACCCGCATTATTTCAGGGATAACAAAACTGTTAAAAACCCAATTTTGATTTATAGCTCGAAAAATTGATTTTTTGGGGGCGTTGCCTCCCCTTAAATACGTAATGCCTTTGACGCTCCCGAATTTGCTGTCGTCTGGTCTCTTCTGTTTTTCTTTGAAGGAGCAGCTAGCGGACTATTTTGTTGCTATTTTTTGTTTTTGCCACTGAGCTCCCCCCCTTGCTGGAAAAAAAGTAACTGAATTGCAAGAACCGAGTAAACCGAGTAATACCAAAGCCGTCTCTATATAAAATCCTGCGCCTGGGATTGATGACGTCACGAGCGGCGTCCGCAATGCCTCACTCACTAAAACTATTTTCTCCAATTTTCTATCCACCTTTTTCATACTATCCACTAACATTATTATTATTATTATTATTATTATTATTATTATTATTATTATTTTGATATTATTGTACAGTCGCGGACAGAAGTGAAGACACAGATTTCAGAACAATTCAGTCAGCTGGCGAAAACTGGCAACTAATATGTAGGTACCGTTAGTTTGAGTACCGGTAATTCCGGTTCTGAGAACTCCAGTACCAGTAGTACCGGTACCATATATGCTGTCAGTATGTATAAAAGATAGGAAAAGTTGGTGCCAGAACTTTGCTAATATCTGCTGTTAGTGTTATTAGATAATGAGTCTTTTCATAATACCTATATACTGATTTTTTGTGTAGAAAGTAAGTACTCAAAGAGAAACGGCCGGCACACTCCGGTACTGGTACCGGTACTAACGGTACCAACGATGGTGACGCACGCAGCATGGGTCATGCTTTATTATTTTTTTTATTTCATATATTTATTTATTCACCTACTTATTTATTTATTTATATATTTACACACACACACACACACACACACACACACACACACACACACAAACTATTAGGCTATTGATATAATCCTTGTAAGATGTGTGTAGCCTAGCATCGTAAGGTGTTCCCTACGTAGTAGCATCATTTTCCATGGCGCCCGCCGCCTCGTTGTTAATCTCTCTCTCTCTCTCTCTCTCTCTCTCTCTCTCTCTCTCTCTCTCTCTCTCATGATCCACAAGTGAGACAAAAGCATACCTCTGGCTTCGCTAATCTGATGACTCCTTTTTTCGTGACATAACACGAAAAGCGATGTGAATAGCTCGGTGCCCATATTTTTGTTATTCAACTAAACCGAATAATTAGGTGTATACCTTATATATATATATATATATATATATATATATATATATATATATATATATATATATATATATATATATATATATATATATAAGGCTAATAATAACTTTTATAAGATCATGTGTGTAGCCTATCATCCCAAGGAGTTCTCCCTACACTGAACGATAACGTTTCATAAATCTTCGTCCATTGTTCTTCCACACTCAAATAGTATCATTTTATCATACGAGTTAAAATCATGTGCAAGTTTGATTTTATGTTACGGTTCGATTAAAAGCGTTGGACATTATAGTAATACAAATAGCGGAAAGATTAGCCATTGGTAGTTGCCAGAAAGCAAAGCCAAATTAATGATATGATAATTGTTTTAGCATTAAATGGATATTTTCACCCCCGAATACGATTCTATCATTTTGCATTCATGAATACAAGGCTATTATTTTGTAGTTAGGAATAAAATGCTATTGTTTTGCATTCATAAATACTAGGCTATTATTTAGCATTTAGGAACAGTAGGTTATTATTTTGCATTTAGGAATACTAGGCTATTATTTTGCATCTAAGAATACAAAACTATTATTTAACAATTAGGAATACTAGGCTATTATTTTGCATTTAAGAATTCTAAGCTCTTATTTTGAAAAATAGGCTATTATTTTGAAGTTTTTTTTCTTTTTTCTTGAGAGAAATTAATATACCTCTCGTGAACAAATTTATTTATCAGTGATGAGTTTTAAATGGATACTGTGCTATATTGGCTATCATCTGGCCCAATTTATAAGTGTTTATAAGTGGAGAAAGTTTGATGGTCTGTACTGTTTTAGCACTTGTCGGGGATTTGTGGCATTTTTCAAGGTCTTTTATTTGTATAATTTTTAATAAATCAGGATCTTCATATAGTTTTGTTTTACCTTACCTTTACGGAAAGTTCACCATTGCAAAATTTAATATAGGGGTCACGGTAATGCCCCGGAGAGTCTCAGGGGATAAGACGATGAAAAAGGTTAAGAACCACTGTAATAGATGGATGATGTATATCTGTCTCTAGTATTATGAGATTAATTTGGCTTACCACAGTTTTTTTTTTGATAAGCCATAATACTGACGTCCATTCACAAGAGTAACCTCAAAGATTCAACATACACATTTAACACATGAAACACAATGATATTCACAGCACTGTATAATGCTACTTTAATACAGTATTAATTTACTACTAAATAAGTTTCTCACCTTGTATGGAATGATGTTGTTGTTGGAGTTCATGAAGAGCGCACCCACTCCTCACGAAAACAATACAAACACTGAATTCAAATTCAAGGCACTCGGCGGCGTCGGCGCGCGCCGGACGCTGTTTTGACGTCATCGAAGGTTTTCGTCTCTAGGCTAAGTCTTTTTTAATAGAGACGGCTTTGGTAGTACTCACTCAAATCCAAGAACCGAGTAAACCGAGTATTACTCGGACCGAAACCCACATCGCTAAAGCCCCGTTCACACTGTGCCGACTCTGGGACACGACTACCCACGACTCTAGGGTACACGAAGTCTTGAGTGTTGATGGGCATGTCTTGAAAGAGGTCTTGAGACTTGCCGAATGCTGCGCTGACGTCGTGACGGGAGTGTGGAGTCGTGAGGGTTAGCACGATATGCTGGCAACTACTATCCATATCAGACCGACCCTATGACATACCGTTTTTCGAAAATATCTTTCAAACGAAGGCTCGGATCAGCATGGGGCTTTGGCACAGATTGTTTCACACACTCCGCTAATTTTTGACGCTATTGTGCATTGCCAGATGTTGTTAATTATGGGGTTTATTCTTGACTGTGATGGCAAAACCTGCGTGAGCCACTTACACATTCGAACAGGTGAGGCGTGACGTACTTGTGACGTGTATCCACCAACTACCACCACCCCTGGCTTCCCCTACTCCCATCCCTCCCTTTCCCTCCCTCCTACCCTCTTCCATCTCCCCCGCATTCCCTCTCTCCCCGGCCCTCTTTCTCTCGTTTACCTCCCTTCCCCCCCCCCCCCCTCTCTCTCTCTCTCTCTCTCTCTCTCTCTCTCTCACTTGCGCTGTACACGAGATATGAATCCATGCACACGTATGACTTGAATTAATGGCAGATAAATTGAAATTATATCCCGTCTGCATCAGCATCAAGTGATGACGAGGATGATGTTTGTCGATGGTGATGAATATTGAAGTAGCATATGTGGCCAGTTATTTACATTATTAATCCACCCATCAGATACTTGCTATGACTTTTTAACATATCTACTTGAACCCATATCGTATGGCAGTCTTTTCCTAACATCAGAACAAATTATTCATATATTTCTCCAATTTCTTTTCACGTTTTTACTCTGCAATGAGATCCTGCTTCAATTCCACCCTTATTCATTTCCGTCTCTTACGCGATTTCCTATAAATGATCAAGCGTCAGCTTCGTGCTTCATCCCATCATACGCTCAACGTAACCTGTGGGAAGGAGGGTCATATACTCGTACAACTTTCAATGGTTGTATAATTGCCAAACAAACCTCATACAGTCATACAGCACTTAAGCAACATTCAATTACGCTGGAACAGGAATCAGGGTTGTGTGCATAAAACACCCTATCATACTTAGCATATACTTTCGAGTTATCCGCCATTGTAGACGTCATATGTGTGCAAAGCTTCACATCGCATGTACACACACACACACACAGAGAGAGAGAGAGAGAGAGAGAGAGAGAGAGAGAGAGAGAGAGAGAGAGAGAGAGAGAGAGAGAGGGGGTGGAGGTAGGTGGTGGATACACGTCACAAATACGTCACGCCTCACCTGTTCGAATGTGTAAGTGGCTCACGCAGGTTTTGCCATCACAGTCAGGAGTAAACGCCATAATAAACCACATCTGGCAATGCACAATAGCGTCAAAAATTAGCGGAGTGTGTGAAACAATCTGTGCCAAAGTCCCATGCTGATCCGAGTCTTTATTTGAAAGATATTTGCGTAAAACGGTATGTCATAGGGTCTGATATGGATAGTAGTTGGCCGAATGTCTTAGACAGTCGGCAAAACACCAAGACCCCCTAAAAAACTTCCCCCCTTCTTGGAGCATGGGAACCAACTTGTCAAATGGAAAAGTCGCTGGGTTGTCGTGGCCCAGAGTCGGCACAGTGTGGACGGGGCTTAAGAGTCAGTGGCTCAGACTCAGTGCCCCGCGGGCTCGCGTCGAGAGGGTGTAGGGCAGCGCGTCTCTCAAAGTGGCAGTTCTTGACGCTGCTCCCTCCACTGTCGGGCAAACAGACACCGCCAAGCACCACGGAACACTGCACTCGTAACTGAGTCACTGACACTGCACATGTTAGTCACTAACACTGCACTGCACACGTCGCTGAGTCACACACGCAACACTGCACTGCACACGATGGGTGGCTGGCACCTATCCTCTCCACTCCTTAGTCCTCAGATAACCAAACACTGCGCCATGTGAGTTCGTTGCCGAGTCTGCCTAAAGCCCCGTTCACACTGTGCCGACTCTGGGCCACGACAACCCAGCGACTTCTGCATTTAGACGAGTCTCAACGGTCAATTTTTGAAATGGAGCCATGTCTATGACAACCACGAATCTGCCGACCGATTGGCCGACAGTCGCAGACGGTCTTGACGACAATCTTCCAGACTGTCTGCCAACTGGTTGGCCGACTAGCTGGCCGACAGTTGCCAAGGAGTTGGCCGACGGTCTACCTGACGGTCTTCGCTACTGTCTTGGCGACTGTCTTGGCGGCAGCCTTGCCGTTCCTTAAAATACGGAATCGCTCTGTATTCGATAATTAAATGTATCGTTCCGTTTTGAACCAATACGGAACGCCAATTGTTCCGTACGGTATTTTATCTGAATGGTCAAGCAGATAAAATTCAGTATCTTAAAATTGTAGTGAGCGCATAGGCGCACACAGGGCCGCCTATGTCGGGACTCTCTCTATCAAGGGACTCTAGATAGGATTCGGCCGGTCGGCCCGCATTTAAGAGAGACGGCACTAGGGTGTCAGACGGTGTGTGCAACCTCAGGGAGCCACAATAGGGGGTATGATTAAACACACACACACACACACACACACACACACACACACACACACACACACACACACACACACACATTATAAACACTTGCCTGCGCCATAACGGGGTGAGGCCGACCTTCAGGCCCGACCAAGAAAGCCTACCGGCGACATAGGCCGAAACGTAAAACACACACACACACACACACACACACACACACACACACACACACACACACACACACACACACACACACTGCACTCTAAGTTCCATCGTCTTCAATCCCGCTCCTCATGATCGTATTTCCCTTTGTTACTCGTTTTTAATTTTTTTTTTTTTTTTTTTTTTTTTTTTACTTTTTAAAGTAGTTGGTGTTAAGTTTAAGGCGCGAACTGCTATCTCTCGTCAGGTCCGGTGTACCGTTGCCTGCTTTCTCCAGTTGATTGAAGTGGTTGAGATAACACAATAGCCCTTTAAGTTAAGTGATGTGGATTATGTTTTGGCCGAGCGGAGCCGTTAAGTTCACTTTGAGTTCACTTTAGTTCTCTCTCTCACAGGGTCAATACAAATACAAAATGTATTTTAACTATATTAACAGTTGTACACAAAGTTTACAGTTTAAGTGAGCGAGTCGCACGATTTGAGAGCCAGCCACACCAACGTGCCCGGGGCGGCCGAGCACCACTCGCCCGCCCGCTACCCGCTGTCTTCTCTCGTCTTCTCCCCCCGTCTTCGCGTTGTTCGCTCCTTTTATTTGCTTGTAGTCCGTCCGGAAGGGTGGGGCTTCCGGTTGATGACTGGCGATGATTTGTCATCAGTTGCTGATTTAGTATCAGCCAAGCATGTGTTCCCACGGCCATCAGCTCTGACGTGTTCCATAACATCCTGGCAAAGGCACTGAGCCTGTGCTTAGACACACAGTCACACACTCATATGTACATTATAATATAAATACATTACATCGCTCGGTCCCCTAGAAGTCGCGACCTCGCGGCTCACCCCACTTTTGCAAATTTCTGTACCTACCCATGTTACAGTAGCCCAAAGTGTACTAGCTAAGCGTGGTCTTGTTACAGTTGCTTTAAAGATTATCACAGAAGTCAGAGCCCGCCTAACGATACAACATAGGGAAATACCAATGATAATAATCATAGAAGTAACAAGAAATGGGTAATGTACATAAAGGTTGAGGTAAATAGGGCTAGAGTCGTGGAAGTTGAGTACTATTCCGAGAAAACAAAATAATAGCTCGAAAAATTATTTACATGATACATCCTAGAAAAATTGAATTGACTAAACTGTCATTAGGATACATGGTAATGGAAAAAAAACTGATGACACCTTTCTTCTTTGCTTCTCCACTTCTTCTTTCCTTATCATCTGTGCATAGAAACAAAGGAGAGAGAGAGAGAGAGAGAGAGAGAGAGAGAGAGAGAGAGAGAGAGAGAGAGAGAGAGAGAGAGAGAGAGAGAGAGAGAGAGGTCATCTTTATATTTGTATATGTACGTAATGTTGAAATAGCCATATATTTATTGACTTATAATGTATAAAGTATTTATCTTATAAACATAACGGCGAGGAAGTTATACAAGCAACACGGTTGGAGATTTAATGGAAAGTTCATTGCAACGGTGGAATGCCTGTAAATAATGACTATAGCAAATCTAATTGATAAATCAAATGGATAATCATACGAATAAGTGACTAATGAGATTTTTTTTAGCAACGGGACTGTCTGTAATAAATCAATATGCTAAGAATCCGATAAGTAAACGGACAGGCAGGCATATGAATAAGTGAACAAATTCTTCTTTCCAACACCTGACATGCAACACTACGGGAAAGGGAACGAAGATACACAAGTGGGCTGCTTGCAGCTTGTATTTTACTTATATCGAGACACAGACTGCAAGTACATCCCCTCACCCAGCATTGTTTTTGTGAACAGTATGAGCTGACCACCGGTATGACAGCGGCAGCATGACAGATATGAGAGTATGACCAGCATGACAGGTGCGGCACGAACTGGGAGGAGGAACGTGTGAGAAAGAATAGGACAGGGGGCGGAGAGGGTCAATGCCTGTTAATGTCACTCATGGTGGAAGGGGAGCAGACTAAGTGTGGCGGGGGAAGAGAAAAATGGGCAAAGAAAGTGAAGAAAAAGAGAAGAAATAAGAGAAAACAAGAAGAGAGGAGAGAAGGGACAATGTAAACGTCGAGAAGAGAACTGGAGTGGAAATGAAGTGTAAGAAAAGAAGAGACAGTTTATAAACAAATAAAGGGAAGGAGAGTGAAAATAGATAAGGAAAGTGAAAAGAATGAAATGGGATGGGGAAGGATAAAGGAAAAGTAAGGAGGATCATGTCAAAATTTTAAGGGAGAAAAAGGGAGGGAAGGAATAAAAGGGTAAAAAAGGAAAAGCTTGTGGAAAAAAAATACGAAAAGGAAGGGAGGGAAGAAAACAAATATGAGGGAAGGAGAACGTAAAGAAAATAATAGTAAGAAAGAAGAGTAGGGCAAAGGAAGCGAAGGAGGAGGAGGAGAGGGACGGGGAGAGAGGGGCGGGATTGGGGGGAATCGATGTAGGAATGTGTACTTACCGTGTGTAAGTTCTTGGATCTTGCGGCGCATTGTTATGATAGCTCATAAATATTTTAGGCGGTCCTTGATGTCGGCGAGGTATTCAAGGAAGCACATTTCCCCCACACACACACACACACACGACACAAGTCACAAACTAAAACCGGCTTCGTTAAGTTACTTTACTTTTTCGAATCTCAGCTGATCTTTTCTCAGCCATTCCCAAATGCAGCAGGGTAGGAATTAAGGACACACGCTAGTCTTATTACAGCTCTGCACTTTCCTCCTCTTTTTTTTTTTTCTTTTTCTTCATCATCTCGTGATGCGTCCTATTATCCTTGTGTCGCAGCCTTGCATGAGCACGAACCGCAGTTTATGCACGCCGCTACTCTGCCAGTCAGTTGTTGATCACCATGCGTGAAGTGGAAAGTTTTAATGCCACGACCTGCACTGCCCTTCATGCGTGCCCTTGCCACACTTGCATGACGCAGCTGCTCACTTTGCTATCACTGCATCGTGGAACTTACTGTGCTACCTGCGAATAACATGCATTCTATATCTCCGTTTATATTTTCATTGACACGATTTTTTTTCGTGTCTGACGTTGTCATTTCGTGAGTGATGATGCAGGTATATTGTGTCGTTATCCGATGTGGCATTCAGGAGTTGCGTGGCGTTGCATCTGGAGGCGCCACGCAAGGTACTTAAATTATCACCCTTCGTTATGTGTGGGCGACCTTGGATGGGAGTGATGCATGAGTGCTTTCTTTATCTAGCTGTTCATCATCATCATCATCATTATTATTATTATCACCATTACTACTACTACTACTACTACTACTACTACTACAACTACTATTACTACTACTACTACTACTAACATTAATAGTAGTAGTAGTAGTAGTAGTAGTAGTAGTTGTAATAAAAGTAATAATAATAATAATAATAATAATAATAATAATAATAATAATAATAATAATAATAATAATAATAATAATAATAATAATAATTAAAATAATAATAATAATAATAATAATAATAATAATAATAATAATAATAATAATAATAATAATAATAAAGATAACCTAATCATAAACTTTCGATGCAGTGACTCATGGGTGTTAGAGTTTTAACTGTACCTCTCTTTACTCCTATACTTGGGGCTTGCATGGCGTCACGTAATGAATGAACATTGCTATGCTCATTATATCTTGCTGACTAGCGCCTATCCATTCAAATAATCCCTGTCTGCTGTCCCTTCCTGTACGCTCAAGGCGCGCCGGGGCCTTTCCATCAGGAGATCAGTCAGTCCTTTCTCAAAGCTGACCCTTATTCTGCAGAGCTTAGTTGTAAGGAAAAAAAGTTGGTAATGCCGAGCAGCTCACCGGCATAATCTGCAAGGTTGTGTTTGTAGAGTAGATTCTCCTGAAGACTTAGGAAGTTTTAGCTACAGCTCTTGTTCGAGTTGGTTATGCGGTGAAAACACGGGGCGGTTTGCGTGCATGGTTGGTAAGCTGCCCGGAGGGCGATGTGATTTGACTGAAGCAAATTACAAGCATAAGTGTTGTCGCAACTGACAAAAAACAGTGCGCCCATCCTATGGCAGAAACTCATGTCCTTTGCATGTAACCCGATTATTTTGATGGCATGAAGTTAAGAGCCATATCATTGATTAGTTCGTAGTTATTAATTAATTACAACGAGCTGATTACAATAAATATTATTTTATTGCAGATTTCCTGTGAGAAAAATTCAAGAGGTGAACGTGTCATAACATAGCCTAGAGCAATGGTTCCCAACCTTTTCTATTCTGTGGCCCCCGACCAATATATAATAATCTCCATGGCTCCATTCAGTGTCTGTCATCTTTTCAGATTCAGTTATTACTAGTTATGAATTGTGTAATGGTGCCAATAGCTATAATAACATGGTGATTTGGACTTAAGAAGTCGATTTTTAAGTTCCTGGAGTGCTGGTGTGAGACAAAAAATCCAGTTTAATTCAAAGCCATAATTTTCATATTACTCCATGGCCCCCCAGAAAGTATCCCACGGCCCCGGGGGCCATGGCTCCCAGGTTGGGAACCACTGGGCCCTAGAGGAACAATGTGAGGCAGTTATTCCTATATTGTTCGAATCGCTTTTGCCTGAGTTGCTGGAAGCAACAATGGGAGTTTAGCAATGGTTGTCAATGAATAAAGTGCATGTACACACACCCAGATAAGTATCGTTACACATTCAGCACGATACAAACTGACACCAAGGACGAAGCCATTGATAACAGGCTACTCACGTTGGTATCACTGCGTGTGTTGGGTGTGGCTTCACTTGCCTGAATCAAGTGAGCGGGACTCGTAAATGAAGCAGTAGAATTTGAGCTGACTCAGTAACGCTTCATGAAACACACAGGTGGAGTCTTAGTCGAAGTGACTTTTGATATGTGTTGTACGTAGCACTATAATATTGTCGTGTTTGCATGAAATTATGCTTTAACACTTTACACACAAGTGAATAGTTAAAATTTCGTCCTTTTAGGAAACAATATGATAAGCCCCTTGCGTTATAATTGGACTTCCTCTTTCTTACCAGCAATGCTTTTAATGTTGCAATTTGAAGTTCTTTTTTTTTCAGATGCCTACAGTTTGTTCATAAGAGAAAAGACACGTTCAGTGGAAGCATTAGTTCCAGGATGGCACATTATGAACTGAATTATATCTGACATGCGTTGATGGTTGATGTTTTTATCTTTGACATGGGGGAATACTTACCCACCGCTGCTACGTATCATATGAACGTTATTGTTTTTTGTTTTTTTATAATTTGTGAATATAATGCTTAAACAAGTGGCACTCAAATCACTTCGTTAATATTATGGTGTTATCTGGTATCTCAGTGTCTCCCTTACTCTCTATCCCTCCCTTACGGGGTCCTTTCCTTCTCCCCCCAGCAGAGCTGAGGTGGTGGGGGTGATCGCAGTTTTACCAACCCTGCCGAGATTACGGGGTTGCTCAGTGTGAAACTCGTCGGACCCAACTGTAACGATACTTTTTTTAGTGTGTTTACTCTTAAAGTTCTAGTAGTATTGTAGCCATTGTTTTAGACTGGGTTGATGGTAAAGGACAATAGGAAATCATTAATAGTTGTAAATGAATAGAGAGTGTTTGTACTTACAAGTGGTGACGTGTTCAGTAATACGGATGGCCTTTATAAAAGTAAATTAACGACTCCAACTCGCATCCAAGTTAAGCGTAAGTATGAATATCGCATAAGTGAACGTTGTATCACGCACAAACCTCAAGGAAAGAAAAACAAGGAACAAGTAAAACGTATCTGTTATACAACAAGTCATAATAAGATGGGGAATCATATGAAAGGACCACCAGTCCCCAACACAAGAATAGAAGTTACATATACCTCTATAAATCCTCCTCTTCCTCTTCCTCTTCATCCTCTCTCTCCTTTTCCTCCTCTTTCTCTTTTTCCTCCTCTTTCTCCTTTTCCTCCTCTACCTCTTCCTCCTCCCCCTTTACCTCCCCTTCTTCCTCCTCCTCCACAACCTCCTCCTCCTCCTTCACCTCCTCCTCCACCACTACCTTTACTTTTACCATTACTTCTAGCTCCTCCTTTACCTCCTCAACCTCCTTGTTCACCTCAGTGTTTCATCTTTACAATTATGCGTGTCATCGTGTTATGTATGAATTTGCAAAACAACATAACACATAACTTTAATTTGTTTATATAGTTAATAATACGTATCCAAAGAATGGGCAGGAGTAGCGTGTGTGTGTGAGAGAGAGAGAGAGAGAGAGAGAGAGAGAGAGAGAGAGAGAGAGAGAGAGAGAGAGAGAGAGAGAGAGAGAGAGAGAGAGAGAGAGAGAGAGAGAGAGTTGGAAAGTTTCGTTTAGTCGGCGCAACATCTGTGGTCATATGCCGGAGAGAGACAGAAGGGGAACGAATTATAGAAGGGAACAGATCCCAGGAGACGGGACACAACCCCCGATTAATACCTGGTAACCATTCACTGCTAGGTGGACAGGGGCGTAGGGTATCGGAAAAGCCGCCCAAATTTTTCCACTCCGCCCGGGAATCGAACCACTGCACCACGAAGCCCCCCAGAGAGAGAGAGAGAGAGAGAGAGAGAGAGAGAGAGAGAGAGAGAGAGAGAGAGAATCTCAGTAATATACAATGTTATGCTTTCCGCTGTTCCCCAACAAAAAAAAAAAAAAAAAAAAAAAAAAGATCCCACTAACTCGTTCCACCATATACTCATCATTGTTTTTTTTGTTTTTTGTTTTTTACTGTTATTGTTTTTTTTCTGGTGTTGGTGTTGGTGGTACTGGTGTTGGTGGTGCTGGTGTTAGTGGTGGTGGTGGTGGTGGTGGTAGTGGCATTGATGGTAGTTGTACTGAGTTTTAATTTTCTTATTCTTTCTTTTTCATTCCTCCTCCTCCTATCTTAATACAGTGGTCCTTGAGATGTCTAGGCGTGACTCGGCCTGTCTTCTTCCCCACTCCCCTTGCCTCCCTCTCTTTCTCCCACCTTTTTCTTCCCTCCCCCCTGTGGTGACGGTCCTGCCGCAGTGCGTAGCCTCCGGGTCACTTCTCCGTCAGCATTTGTGTGTGTGTGTTTTCGATGAGTGCACCCCTGTTTCTCCATTGTTTCCTTCTTTTCCTCCTCCCACATTCTACCTTCTTCATCCTTTTTTTTGTTCTTCTTTCTGCTCCTCCACCTCCTTGACTAGGCTGCTTCTATCATTGATGTCTTCTTTTATCCTGATATCTTTCCACTTTGACTTCGGATATTTTTTTTTCATTCTTTTTCTTCTCCTCCCTTCTTCCATCAAGGTCCGTCTCCTCATGGAAGTCACTGCAGGTATAACGAGAAATTTTGGTGTCATGCTAGCAATGATCTCAAGCGCTTGAAGCACTGTAATTATGCCAGCAAGAAAACTTACACAATATTTGGCTTCATCGCGACGAACTTTACATATTAGATACAAGAGTATTGCTTTCCTTCTTCATGACACATTTGCTTTGATTTCAATTAGGATCCGCAGCGCAGTACTCGTCCCTTGACTGAAAGAACATTGAGTTGTTTGAGAGTACATCGACGCTTCATGAAATTGCTGCTATCGTTGAGGGTACAGCCGAATGAAGAATGACGTAAGATATTCAAACTCCTTCTCATTGGAATAATACAGACTTCCCATTTTATCACGTCACATTAGACGTGTCCAGTGGGATTAACGAATATGCTATATCATTGCCGCCACCCACTCTCTTCCTCACATTGTTAACTATTAACTACTTTTAAGTAAGTTCCAAATATTATGTGTCCATTTAATGTAAAGTCATATAATTTTATGAAAAACTCGTTTTATGAGGACAAAACAATGAGTTGTATACATCCCTATACGTTTCGCCTGGGTGGTTTGTGCGACGTTGTCAAATAGGGTGACAAGAACACCGAATCGGTCAACCAAGTCAAGTCTTCTAGACATCTGCCTCATAGGAGGAGCATTAAATGAGTCAGATCGTGATACTTCAAAATAGAAAATATTGAGAGAGAGAGAGAGAGAGAGAGAGAGAGAGAGAGAGAGAGAGAGAGAGAGAGAGAGAGAGAGAGAGAGAGAGAGAGAGAGAGAGAGAGAGAGAGAGAGAGAGAGAGATGTAAACATGTAAATATGACATCCACATACACATCCGCATCCGCGGGTTATGATCATGAATTTTGTTTCAGTTTCTATTGATCCCTTTCCATTTGCATTTTTCTTTTCTTCGTCCTCGTTTGCTGTTTTTTTTTTTTTTTTTACAAAAAGGGAGACAGCTCAAGGGCATTAAAACTAAAAAAAGAACAAAAAATGCCCGCTACAATTTGATCCAGTAATGTAAAACAATAAGAGTCCAAAAGTTAGGTTAGTTCCGAGAAAAGAGGTGTCTTGACACTTTTCTTGAAAGAGTTTACACCGTAGGCAGGAGAAAATATAGACAAAGAAAGGCTGTTATAGAGTTGGGCAGCGGAAGTGTTAAACGAATGTAGATGCTGGTTAATCTTGCATAAGGTATTTGGACAGTATAGGGGTGAGCAAGAAGGGAAAGTCGAATGCAGCTGAACGTGGGAGAGGAGAAGGCATGCAGATAACAAGTTCAGAAGAGCAGTCAGCAAGAAAATATCGGTAGAAGATAGAAATAGATGTAACGTTGGGGCGTAATTCAATAGGTAGGAAACTGTCAGTAAGAGAAGGAGATGATGAGACGAAAAACCTTAGTCCACTCTGTCCAAGAGAGCTATGTGAGTGGAGGCTCCCTCACACGTGAGATGCATACTTCATGCGAGGGCGGACCAGGCCCTTGTATAAGAATAGCATTTGGGTGGGGGAAAAGAACTGGCGGAGATGATACAGAACGCCGAACCTCGAGGAAGTTGTCTTAGTAAGAGAGATGTGAAGTTTCCAGCTAAGATTTTGAGATAAGGATAGATCGAGGATGTTTAGTGAAGAAGGTGACAGCTTAGTGTTATCGAAGAATAGGGGATAGGTGTTTGGAAAATTGTGTCGAGTTGATAGGTGGAGAAATTGAGTTTTTAAGGCGTTGATGGACACCAGTTTCCTCCTACCCTAAATAGAAATGATAGCAAGGCGTGAGGTTAAGCGTTCTGCGTCATTCTTTTCCTCCTCGTTCTCCTCTTCTTTCACCTCGTTTTTGTCCTTCTTACTCTTTTTGTCCTCCTCTTCCTCCTCCTCCTCTTCCCCGCCTGGCGTCTGCCCGTCTTCATTAGGCACTAGAGAATAATGCACTAATAATTCTACCCTGTCTTCCGTGCGCCCCTCCCCTGCCCCTTTCCCTTATCATCTGTATTTTTCTCTTTTCCTTCTCTCCTATCCTTCCCTTTCTCTTCCTTTCTCCTTCCATTACGCCAACGCCAACTCAAATGTAGACAAGTAAATTCAGACTGCACCAAATTTTTATTCACCAACGTTGTAGTGCGAGAATGGAATAAGCTCCCACCGTCAGTGGTCCAATGTAACACGATTGACTCCTTTAAAAACAAGCTCGACCTCACTTCCTTGAACTTATTAACTAGAGTAGAAAAGCAACGTTTTGGAGCCATCTGATTAGTGTAGATTCACTTAGGTTTAAGGACAGACCACCTAATCTGGACCATGGGGTCTGTGTGGTCTGATTTTCTATGTAACTATGTAATTCAATATTTCTTCACCCACTGTATTCTCTGTATTCCCTCTCCTTTGGTTCATTTCCCTTCCTTTCCTTTCCATCTCTTTATGTTATGTCAACTCCGCCTCCTCCTCTCTTTGTTTCTTTCCCTTCCCTTCTTTTCTCTCTTTTCCTGTCTTGTCCACTTCCTAACTATTATTTAAATTCCCTCGGTATTATTAAATATAAAATTTTCTCCTCCCCTCTCTTTCCGTTCCTTTCCCTTCCCTTCTTTCCTCTCCCTTTCGTTCATGTCCTCTTCTCTTCCTCACTATTCCCTAGCCTTCAGTATCCTTTCGATTTTTTCTCTTTCCGTTCCTTTCTTTTCCCCTCTGTTCCCTCTTCTCCCTTCACGTCTGCTTTCCTCCCTATTCCCTCGCCTTTGGTATCCTTTCTCTTTCCGTTCCTTTTCCTTTCCCACCTTTCTCTCTCCTGCCTTCACGTCCACTTCTCTTCACCCTCATTTTTTCTTTTTCCTTCCCTTCCCTCTGATCACCTCCCCATTTATTTTCCAATCCCATCCCCTCTTCTTTCTTTACGTCCACTCCCTTTCTCCACTATTTTCTATCTTTCACTTCCTCTATCTCTCCTTCTCCTCCCTCCAAGTTTTCATTCTTCCTCCCTTATTCCTAACAGCCTCTTGCTACCCCTGTGCTATAATTTTAGTTTTAAAATTTATTCGTAAATATTAATGTGCTTTCATCCCCTCTCTTGCCTCCTTGCTCCCCAATACATAACGTTGGAGTTTATTTTATTTACATCACTTTAAAAATTTGTAAAGTCTTGAGCTAATCGTAGGTCTTCATTTACTGAATTCTACGGCGTGTAACTTTTCTCTCTCCTTGCTTCGCCGTTTAACATCTGTACATTTTTTTTTTTGCGTATTGTAAAATTGCAAGTGTGTCTATGTTTTATTTCTCTCCCGTGCTGCCTCCATTGCGTATACTTTTTAGTTCTTCGGATTTCCTTGTAAATTTTGCGAGGTTCTGAACTATTTGAAAGCCTGCGTCGGCTGAACTGAATGGCGTTTCTCTTTTTTTTTATACTGGAACGTATTTTTAAAGAGATCGCAAGGTTTGAAGAGCGCCGTTTCCAGATATTCAATGTGTGCTCGCTTTCATCCTTTCCTTACGTCCAGCCTATGATTTAAGCCTTGAAATACGTGCTTTGGATGTTTTCTCTCTCTTCTCCTGCTGTCCCTTCATCCGTGCTTTTCTCGACCGCCCTCTCCAATCCTTCCTCCTGTCCATCTCCTTGCCATCTTTTTTCTCTTAAGTGTCACTCTCTTTTTACTCCCACCCTCTGCCTGTCCATCTCCTTCCTTCTCTACATACTATTCTTCTATTTCATTTATAGTTTTCTCTTCACGCCCTCACCCCATTTTATTTCTCTTTGCTTCGTTTCCTCTCATCCTCCTTTTACTTTTTACCTCCCCTCACCCATTTTCTTTTGTTTCTTTTTCGTTCTTTTCTTTCCATTTTTTCTTTTTTTACATTTTTTTCGTCGTCTTTCTCCTCCTCTTCTCTCTCCTCCTCTTTCTCCTCCTCCTCCTCCTCCTCCTTCCCCCTCTTCTTCTCCTCCACCATTAACTCCGCCTCTCTTTCCTCTCCGTTTTCCTTTTATTTTTCTTCTCCCTTTTACAACAAGTCTCCCTTCTTCGTCTTAGTCCAACCATCCTTTCCCCAACCCTCCAAGCCCCTCCCTTCCTCTGCAATCTCTAGGCGCCACCACTCACTCTCTCTGCCTGCTCATTAACCTTCAAGGCCGCATTAAGGTAACTTCCTGTAAGGCCCGTTCGCCACGCCCCCATGTAAACTGACTCCAGTACAGTGTTTCCAAGGTGTCCTTGACGTTTACTTACAGTTCTTACCTTAGCTGACCTCTCCAACACTGTCCTTTGTTTTCTTGTTTTCCTTTCTAACACTTAGCTGACTTGGGTAATGTCTTTGCCATCACACTTATAGTTTCTTTCACTTATAGTTTCTCTACTTTTCTTTATGAAACCCAATGACACCGGCCTTTGTTAACGCTTTTCCTTTCTTTTTATTTGCCACCCATAGCGCCATAGGCCTTCTTATGGGGCACATTGGACAGCCAGAGCTTTTGGCGCGGGTGAATTTCATTTAAAGGGGCTGCCGTGATATATGCTTCTTACTTGTCCCATGCTGATCTCTGGTGCTCCTCTTGATCGAAGTCGCTGAAGTTTAGTGTTGATTGATAATTGTCTCTACGCGATGGTTGAAAATTAAATTGTCAGCGTCTTGTTCGACTTGAACCCGTGTTCTTGGGATCACTACGTCCGTGCCTTATTTCTAAAATATGACTTAGGGAACGTCGCGGCCATCACCACCATATTTTTTTCACCCATTTCTTCCCTTTCTTTTCATTGCTAAACTCTTTTGACACAGTTCTTTTTTAACCTTTTTTTTGTCGCCTTGTATTCATCCTTTCTGTCGCTTTGCAAAGATAACCTCTCTGCCATCACCTTCACTTGTCTCTTATACGCTACCTTGTCTTTCAGTCCTATAAATTCCCTAATACCCTTAGGAAAATTCTCTATGTTAACTATAATATCTTATCTGCCTTGTAAAGCATCCCTTTTGTCACTTCTCTTAGATAGTATCTCTTCCATCACCGTTACTTGTCTCCTCTTGGCTTTTATTTGTATCATCTCTCTTTCCTTATCTAAACTATTTGGCACCGTCCTTTGTCCAATTATTTTTTTTGACTCATCTCAAACAGATTATTTTTGTCACTCGGCTTAGATCAAGTGCCGGCCATCACCGTTACTTCTTTCTCCTTAGTTACCCTTTGGTGCAAACTGTTCTTCCGTTCCCTTCATATACTAAACTTTCTAACATCGTCATTTGTAAACTCTTAATTTCTACTCCCTTTTCTCTTACTTATCCTTTCTGACATTTGGCTTAGTTAACATTTCTGCTATCACCTCCACGTGCCTCCTTTTCGCTTTTTTTTCTACCACCTTGCCTTCCGTGGCTTTCCTTACTTCGTAAACTACCTGACACCGACCATTGTTAACTCTGAATTCTTACTTTTTGTCTTAATTACCCTTCCTGACACGTCACTTAGAAAACGCTCGCCATGATCTGTCTGCTTTTCCCTATCCATTCCTGCACCTCTCCTTCCTGCAACACCTCTGAAGCACTTCTTTTTTAGCTACTTTTCTTACCATAACTTTACTTTCTACCCTTATCCTTGTTCTCTTACCCCCCGTTTTTGACACCCCTCTCCTAAACTTCCTTTCTGCTAACCTCGTAAGCGCCTTACTTTCTTTCTGTCCTTAGGTAATGAAGGTCCATTATTCCCAATTCCACTCCTGTACTGTCAAATCTGTCTCTCCGCCACTCATCCTTTTGGCTCCTACCTACTAACTCTTCTCTCATTTATTTCCTCAGTTACCTCTTTTCCCTCTTCGTCATAAACATCTGCTTGTTACTCCCCACCCTTTCCGTCCACACTTTATATCTATAACAAACAGACTTTACACTTTATAAATACGTACACTCACCCGTTTCTCATGCCCTTCATCACATCTAACTCACCTCGCTCTTCGTTGCTACTGTATACCCGTTTTTGCAGTCCTAGTGTACCAGAACCCCCTCTCCACTTCATTACATTCCCCTGACACACTTTCATCACACGCTAAGATTTCCCTTCACTCCAAACTCCTTCACTCTTCTAACTATACTACACTAACCAAATGCTCCTTCATGCACTACATTTCCATATCGTCCCTTATTCATTCCTCTTTCACCCATTGTCCTTACCTTCTCCAACTAAACACCTTCCACCACACTTCAAAGCCGTCTCCCTTCACCTTGCATTATCCCCCTTCACCCCACGCTCTCCCCCTTCATCCCACACTTTTCCCCTTCACCTCACCTTCTCCCCTTCACCTCACTTTCTTCTTCTTGACCTTGCGCTCTCCCCTTCACCCCACCCTCTCCCTCTTCACCCCACATCCCCCCTATTCACCTCTTGGTCCCTTGTGACCCTTCTACTGGCACATGGAGGCTATTTTTAACAGTAAGTGGACGGGACGTTATACTTGCTTCTGTCCTTCCCTCCCCTTAACGCTCAGGGGTGGCGGCATCGACCCAAAGCGACTGTAGATCACCTGCTCCTAACGCCTCATGACCCCCTTAACCCTCCCCCCATCCCCTCCTTCTCCTCCCACTCCTCCTCCTCCTCCTCCTCCTCCTCCTCCTTACGTGCTCTACCTCGTCCTCTTTCCTCCCCTCTCGTGCCAATTACCACACCTCACTCCATATCACACCACTCCACCCCTCGTCACCCCACTCCATCCTCCTCACCCTTCTCCACTCTCCCTGCTCGCCTCCACCCTTACACCTTCGCACCCCCTTCGCCTTACCCTACTTCTTCCAGATAACACACCCGTCCCCATTCCACTCTACTCAGTTCCTCACCCCACCCTTCTTTATTCACCCCACCTAAACATACTCCATTTCTCACAGCCTTTTTCTCATTTCATTGCCTCCTCCCTCTTCCTTCCCACCTCCCTTCCCTTTCCCTACCAACTTATCTTCTGTTTGTCCATCCCCTTCCCTTCCTTGTCCTTCCCTTCCCTTCCGGTCCATTCCCTTCCCTTAACCAGATAGCTGCGACAGGCCAAATTTGTGGCTTTACCGTGTACCAGCGACGGGCCAAATTTCTGTCATGTTATAATGTTATAAACCCCCAAAATAGATGATGCATAAACTGATCACAAATGCATTGATATATATTATGAAATGGTTTGCGTGAGTAATGATTTTTTCTCATTAATTCGCTTAGAGGGGCCTTTAAGAAATATGATCCCAGCAGCTACCGGGTTAAACTTTCCTGTCCATTCCTTCCCTACACTTCCTCTCCCATACCTTCCCTTCCCTCTCCTTTTCTTTCCTTTAATTCCCTACTTTTCTTTTCCCTTTTCTTTCCTTCCCTTACCTTCCATTCTTTTCCCTTCCCTCTTTGTCTTCCCTTTTCCTTCTCTTCCCAACCTTTCGTTTTATTTTATTTCCTCTCCCTCACCCTTTTCCTGGATCACATAATCGGCGTCCCCCAGCTCACCTCATTTTAATTCCCTTCCTCCTTTTGTACCTTCAACTTGACTCACAATTGCTCTTTCTCCCCCATCGTTTCCCCTTCCATTGCCATGTTTCCAGCTCCTTTGTCATATACCACACCCCATTCCTTACTTCTCCCCTCCTCCTCCTCCTCCTCCTCCTCCTACTACTACTACTACTACTACTACTACTCCACCTCCTTCTCCATGTCCTATTTTCTATAAGGTATATAAGGCTGCCTTCTATTAATTTCCTGCCTGCACGTTGGGAGGAACTTTGTTATTTTCTATCTTGCTCTACCAAAGCAGTCTATCAGCAGGCCTAGTGGCTAGTAGTTCGGGAGATACACTGATACACTTTTTCCTATTTATTTCTATATATTCCACCTCCCCCTAACTCCTCCTCCTCCTCCTCCTCCTCCTGCACACCACCACCTTCTCATCAATCATTCCTCGTAGTCTTCTTCCTCTCTCATTTTTTTCACTTGTCGCCTCCCCTACAATTATTTTCTTCTTTGAAAAATCTTCTTATATCCTTCCTCCTTCACGTATCACACCATCTGCTTCCTCCTCCCACCTTCTTTTCCTCAATTATTATTATTATTATTATTATTATTATTATTATTATTATTATTATTGTTATTATTTTCATTATTATTGTTTCTTTATTATTATTATTATTATTATTATTATTATTATTATTATTATTATTATTATTATTAATAATATTATGACTATAATGATGATGAGCATGATGATGATTAATACTATTGTCATTCCTTTTGTACTTTTTTTTATATTATGCAATTTTTTTGTTATTGCTACCATTATCTTATTTTATTTTATTTTACTCTGAACATACGAAAGACAAGTGTCGAAAATTTGGACAAACAAATTAGTCCTCAGAGGTGAAAAATTATTAACGTCGAACTGGGACATTGACCATCACTAGCACTAAAGATCCGGCTCAACATTCATTACAACAGCATCGTAAATGATGCGGCTGCTACTACTAATAACTACTGCTACTACTTTTTTTTTTTTTTTTTTTTTTTTTTGTATGTGAGTGCTGCCTGAAGCGCCGGTAGACTTTCTTGAGGAGCCTTTCGGACGGCCCCAGCCCGCTAGTGGAGCAGGCTAAGTTTATTTATAGTGGCTGCCGTGATGTATGGCTCTTGCCTGGCCCAAGCTGCCCCCCATCCCCATCCCACCCCACCCCCCCAGTGCTCCTCTAACCAAAGTCGCTGAGGTTAAGGTTGATTAAGGGGCTACGGGACACCTTAGGTCATCTAACTAAACTATCTGGGGTATTGGGATGAAACTTTACAGTAAGTAGGCATTTGTGTTGCCTACATTTTGTACGAGCCAGAACAATGAATGTATACTTTTATGTATACTTATACGTATACATGTGCGTATACGTGTAGCGACACTTAAAATTACACAGCACCATTAATACATAACCAAGCACTTTCAGTTTTTGGCTGTGAATAGTCTTTAGGTATGCCTAGAGCCCTATGGCAAATATTCTGAAAGTTTCCCATATAGAAAAGCATAATGGTATTTCTTTTTATTATGTTCGTCGAACATCGCGTAAAATCGTGTTTTTTGTCACTCTTTCCTCTTAATATTCCTATCTCCTTTACCCTATCAACAATATCTAGTCATAGGTCCCTAGCTACTTGTACAATCAACATTCCCTGCACTTTTCACGTAAACATGATTGATTTTAGATTTTCTGCGATTAAAAAAGACAAAATTTATCGAACGGAGATATGATCAATTTAAAAATATAAAGACCTTTAACTCGGTCCATTTAAACCCGCGCCAGACATTTAAAATTTGCGCTGCGAGGAAAACATTGCTCGGGGATTATTTCTAGATGGTAGAAGTACGTTTGTAACCCTTTTTTTTCAAAATGCTATATTTTGACGCCCTCCCCCCCAGGTGTCGCGTACCCCCTTAAGGGCCGCTTTCACAGTCGTCTGGTACGCACCCTAACCAAAGGCCCTACCATCCTGGTAGCAGCCGTTACCATCGCCTCGATCCGCTTTCGCAGTCGCTGTTTTCGTGGTATCGGCGACTACCAGCGTGGTGACGATCATGACAAGACGAAGGCGCGTGATTCGGCAGTGTTGGTATGCCGGAGCGGCGGGAAATGTCAACATTACATCAGCTTAGCGGAGGATTAATTATGAAGGAGTAATATGAAAAATAAACGTACAAAAAGTAAACGTGAAGAATAAATATAAAGAGTAACTGTGAAGAATAAATATGATGAAAAAATGTGGAGTGTCTCGCTGATACACCGCTCAAATCTGCTGATAGCAAAATATTTCCTAGGAGGAAAAGGTGAAATAATAGTGAGAAGTATTAATTAAAGTGCTCTTATATTAGCAGATGTCAGCAAGACAGACTCTTCACCTATATCAATTACATTTATTCATTATTCACACTTATTTATCAGACTTCACATTTATTCTTTACTTAATAGAGCTGATTTAGTTATATATAAATTATGCCCTATATGCATACATATTAGGCTAACTAGAATAATACGAGTTTGACAAAGAAGGCATAACAGGTGAATAATGGTGACAAGTATTAAAGTCCTCCCTTCTTCTTTGTTGTGTACTTTTGCAACAATAAACCATCAATCAATCAAATTGAAATTCTCAGCAGCACTGGTCAGCAGGTGAAGTGAGTTCATGTCATTCAAATTCTTCTAATTTTTTTTCTCATATTACCATTAAAGCCGTGCAACGTGTTGCTGTATTGTTTAGTATTTTTTCACATCTATTTAAAGAAATAATATAACTATTTGGGAGCAAGAATTTGTATTATTTACTAATTAATGTCATTGGTAAGCTCCATCGGGGAGCCCCCGCGGCAACCAGAGCTTCGTTACCAGAGGTTCCAGTCTCTGGTACTGATGCAAACAAACAGCGCCGCGAAAGACGACTGTGAAAGCGGATTTCTTGTTGGTAGCGGCGATCGCCGCTCATTGGTAACGATCAACACAAACAAACGTGACTGAAAGCGGCCCTAAGATCCGGACATTTGGGTCATCTTCCGTCACTCGACGATGACTAGAAAAATCAGCGTGTTTCGGTGGGAACTCGAACCTCTAGTCTACGCTAGGTATTCAGGCACACCACGCCTGCATGCAAGCTTACCACTCGGCCACCGCCTACCCACTGCTACTACTACAGCCACTACTACTACTACTACTACTACTACCACTACAACTACTACTACTACTACTACTACTACTGCTACTACTATTACGACTACTACTACTAGGACTACTAGAATACTACTACAAGCAACTACTATACTACTACTACATAAAAGATATCCCCACCCATGTTTATTTTCCCGACACATAATCATGGAGGGCTCCATAGCTTGGAGGTCATTAGCCCCAACTCTGTTCGCTAATGACTGTGGCATCCAACCATATCAATAATATGTACTACTTAGCACTAAATCTATACATAACACCCTATCATCTATTGCGTCTAGATCCGCCTTTCCTTCCCTACTCATGTCACTCCCGACCCACCCTAATGTCACTCTCCACCACTGTGGCATCATAGTCCATATTGGAGATGTTGGTGGCTTTTGGGCCGGAGTGTCTTGTGCCCCTGAGACATAGGATGGCCGATCTGAGGAGGGAAAAGGAGAGGCGACACCTCATCCAGGCGACAACGTGGCTCCTTGGCTGATGCGTTTTTTTCTGAGATCAGTTCCGCGAGTCGTGCGTAGAAGCATCGTGCCCTGGGACCCATCCCGCCGAATGTGGTGAAGACGAGAGAGATGTAGCTGCCCTGATCCACATGTTAAAATTCTTTCACCGTATGCCCTTGTCTTCTCCTGCTCGTTCCTGTGATGGGTAGCTTCCAGGGGCAGCTCACGGTGACAGGCAGCCATCGGGTCGAATATGCGGATATCCATGAACGCCCGCTGTCCGTGCACCCAGAGTCCGCGGGCACTTACATCAACCCGTGCCTCGTGTGAGGTATTGGCCGTCCTGTACCGAAGGTGTTCGCCGTCCAGGGGAAGCAGTGCCGAGCCGGCTCGGTAGTGACGTCTTGACATACCTCCTCGAGCATGCTGGCTGTCAGATCCCTCACCTTATCGTGTCGAATACAGACGAAGCCTCCTTTTTTACATGTCATGGTGTGAGTGACATCATTTGGTGATCCACATGCACAGAGATCAGGCAGTCCCTCAATCGGCCAGCCATATCTCAGAGCAACGGGGTCGACAAATTCTTGTTTGTTGAGGCTAAAGCCCATTGCTCTGATTGGTAGGGACGTTAGCCATTTAGAGGCGCATGCCTCCTGTGCTGTGTGGATTTTTCTACCTATTTCTGTGGACAGGTGGTGTGTTAAATGGTCCAGCTCGTCTTTTTGGGCTTGTTGTCTTTCTTCTGAGATTCTTCTTTTGATTTCTCTTATTTCTGTTTGGTCTATTTCGCCCTCTGCCTCCTGAGCGATGACCCTGTTAATGAGGGATCTGGTAAAGCTGATGGAGTTTTGGTTCTACTTATCAGCCAGCTTCTCAGGGTTGGTGATCCCCATTCTGCCCAGTCTTGGAGGAAGTGCTAGCATATCCCTCTGTTCCTCCTCCAAAGCATGAGATTTCACCAGCGCCGGCAAGAATACATTCTTGACGTCATTCTCCAGTGGTCGAAGGAGTGGACTGATGCCGGGGATGGTGCGCATCAGGAACATCCACCGATATTGGATGCCGTGGGTGTACGCTGAATGGGCAGCGTGTGGCTCAGTCTTGGCAAGGGCAGACAAAGCTTCTATTTCCTTCACCCATTCAGCTACTTTGTCTCCTACGTACTCCTTATATACTCAGCGGTGGCTGAGTGGTAGCGTGCTGGGCCCACATTCACCGCGTGATGGAAGACGCGGGTTCGAATCCCCACGCTACCTCCTCGGATTTTTCAGTCACCGTCGAGTGGCTTAAAACTACCCACATGCTGTCCTGAAGACCATCCATCAACCCGGACTCTAGAGGAAACCGTCCAAGTGAATCAAGGAGTTCCGGGGGGCAGCATGAGCCAAGAGAAGATGGCGCCACTATAAACACTTGCCTGCGCCATGACGGGCTGGGGCCGACTACCATCCAGGCCCCTCAAGAGAGCCTACTGGCACTATAGGCGTATACGTAAAAAAAAAAAAAAAGTGTCGTTGTCCGTCCTCTGTCACAATGACTCCACTTCCTCTAAAAGTTTCTGCAGCATGGTCATAATGTTCAGGTTTGACAATAAGGACAGACTTGGTGGCGTTAGGGATGTATCCTATCTCAGGGCCGGCGGTGCTCACAGAGTCCCACCATCCTTTTAAGTCTGAGATTTTACCAGCACCTGAGAGGTCATCCGCATAAGCCACCTGTTTCACTCGTATTTTTGCGTACGCGATTTCATTTTGGAGGAATGATAGGCCCAAGGCGTACATACCCATGGCTACTGGGTCACCTTGTGTTGTTCCCTCAGTTGATTTTAACACTTTCACTTTTCCACTGTGGCTATTTATGTATAAGCCGGTCTCAACATAGATAGCTAAGCTAGGGCACTTGGTTTTAATGCTGTGTATCATAGTCTCTCTATTTATTGTGTTGAAGGCGTTCTTGGCGTCAACAAGAAGCACAGCTTCGCACTCCACGTGGTCAAATATCTCCCGCATGGCATGGACGGCTGCTTCTCCTCCTGCCTGCTGCCCCTCACAAACTTGGAGGTTCCCTGCTGCCATTCTCACATTTTCTATGACGACCGCCATGATGCATTTGCCCACGATGCGCCGCAGGACTTCTCCGACTCCTATTGGCCTGCATCCCTGCCTCTTGTCCAGAGGAATGAGGCGGCATGCAGTCAGGGCATCCACATGATGGCAGCTGGAGGAGGAGAGTTTTCTTTCCAGTGCTGCAATGGTGTTACGCAGGTCACCAACTGCATTGCCAAAGTTGGCGCTGCTCACCAAGATTCGCCGTCCCCGTGCATCAAGTCCTGAGGACCCCGCGCTGCCGTGAGTCTGGAGGGCCTTCTTCCACGCCATCTCTCCTGTTATCCTTTCATAACGTGATTCGGTGGTTGATGACATCCTACCAATCTCAGTCTCTTTAGGTCATTCGGTGGTGGATAGTTTTCCCTGAGATGACTGATCTTTTCCGTGGTGAGTGGAAGCACACCCCGTGAGGAATTTTCTGACAAGGCTAGTGTTGCAGACGTCTACTACTACTACTACTACTACTGCTACTACTACTACTGCTTCTGCTTTTTCTTCTTCTTTTTCTTCTTCTTTTTCTTCTTCTGCTTCTGTTGCTGCTGCTGTGCTGCTGTTGCAGCAACTGCTGCTACGGCTGTTGTTCTGCTACTACCGCTGCTTCTATTTCTGCTACTGTCATCATACGCCTGGGTGGGATGGGGGGCTTCGCCTGATCCACCCTACGACACCAAACCATAGAACCTTCCTTAGGGTAAGTTTCCATGTAGGTCCCCATGGCATGACCTAACGACTTGCTCAATCCACGAACTCTGCGGGCATCCCCTTGACCTTTTCCACACGGGATTGTCTCTCACAGAAACAACCCGTTGAGCAGGGTTGACTTCTGCGTAACGTGAAACATGTCCGTATAGCCGGACTATGCAGGTAAAAGACCTCGATCCATTCTCATTAAGTATTCGCCGGTTTAACACAGTCGTTCCAGCGATAGTCAGTGAGTATACGCAAGCACTTATTACCTAAGGCATTAATCTCCCTATTCAAACTTTATTCAGTGCCCATGTCTCACAGCCATAGAATAAACACAGGGTGTACAAGCGAAAAGATGATCCGTTTTTTTTTAATTTTTAGGACAGGTATCGACAGCGCTATATAGTTGTGTTGAGCAAGTCCATAACACCGTAGTTTAAACAAATCCACCATAAGATTTCTTGACAAGACCCACAATTGTTCTGCACTACGCTACAAAGGCATGTGAAATTTACCAGTTCTCAATGTCCTCGTCATACACATGAAAGACTGTACTGTTTTATCTAGTAAGCTTTCAAACACCTGTGCCTTGATCTTGGCCAAGGTGACCTGGAGTCCCAAGGACTTCGCCTCCTCGTGCTATGTCACGAGAGCCATAACCAGAACCACCAGTGACTCATCAAGGGCTAATGTATCACCACCAAAAACAAGAACAGTGGTCTTGATATTGCCAAGAGATGTTCCACAATGACTTTGATCAACTACTCTGTCTAATACTCAGGCCACGAAAGCGTTGAAAAGTAATCCCCTCTCCCCGCCATACTCTCTCTCTCTCTCTCTCTCTCTCTCTCTCTCTCTCTCTCTCTCACACACACACACACACACACACACACATCACAGCACTGCTACTGTTTCAGAAACAATTTCCACCTCTTTTTTTCTATAAATTTTCATTATGGATTTCTTCCTATAATTTCGTCGTGAGAGGCATATTTCTCATAACAAAATTCATTTGCGCTAACCCTGCTATGACTGCGGCCGTCAACCACCTTAATTAGTTAGACTTGCAAGCAGTGTTATAGACTTGAGACTGAAGTTAGCTCAACCTGTCGTTGATGCGGCTGTCAACCACCGTCGCCTTAAAGTCTGGCGTCAGAAGAATCGTTCGCCTCTCAAAGAGAGAAGCATGCACACTGGGATTGGTGACTCAGTGCCGGGGTAGATTGAGGTTATAGCTAACACCACCGTGATGAGATTGGATGAGATACAACGTTCACCTCCATGTGGACGAAGTAGCAAGGGACACATGTGCGGTTCACACAAAGGCTGGATTGAGGTAATCCAGCCTCAAGTCTCAAGTCTATAACACTGCTTGCAAGTCTAACTAATTAAGGTGGTTGACGGCCGCAGTCATAGCAGGGTTAGCGGTTAGAGGTAATAATGATCATAATGATTATAATGATAATGATAACAATGATAATAATAAAATAATAATAATAATAACATATAATAATAATAATAATAATAATAATAATAATAATAATAATAATAATAATAATAATAATAATAATAATAGTTATAATCGTAATATCAATAACAATTATCATATATACCAGCAATAATATTATTAGTAAAAACGATAATACAAAAATTTGTGATAATACTAATAATGGAGGAGGGGAGAGGAAACACAGGTGTATTGGGGTGTTGCCTTTTTCCTCCTCCCCCAATTCGTCGAAATGTCCCACCAATAATAATAATAATAATAATAATAATAATAATAATAATAATAATAATAATAATAATAATAATAATAAAATGATAATAATAATGATAATATAATAATAATGATTATAATATAATAATAATAATAATAATAATAATAATAATAATAATAATAATAATAATAATAATAATAATAATAATAATAATAATAATAATAATAATAATAATAATAATAATAATAGTAATAATAGTAATAATAGTAACAAGACGCATAGCACTCGGAGAGTGCACACCTCCGCCAAAGATCGTCCCGAAAAATGGTATGGGCATCAACTGTGATCCTATGCATCATATGGAAGTATTTGTTTCGAAATTTGATGAAATTCTATCTTTTTGGAAACTTTAACCTTGGGCAAACTTTTCGAGGTTAACGTCAAAGGTCAAGGTCAAGGCCATGCAAGGTGCATCATATGGAAGCATTTGTTTCGAAATTTGATGAAATTCTATTTTTTGGAAACTTTGACCTTGGGCGAACTTTTCGAGGTCAAGGTCAAAGGTTAAGGTCAAGGCCATGCAGGGTGCGTCTTTCCATGAGCTAAAATATGAACCAAGTCTGAAGTCTATACGATGACGAGAACCGAAGTTATGGCCAATCTGACCTTGACCTTGACCTTTGACATAAAAAAATTCATAGGTTCTATTCTGGATGGACATGAAGCTTCCCTGAAAAATTGGTTCAGATATTCGAAAAACTGTGCACAGGAGACTGTACACAAACAAACAAATAAATATAGAAATAAACATACTGACCGGACCGAAAATATAACGTCCTTCCAACTTCCTTGGCGGAGATATTAATAATAATAATAAAATGATGGTAATGATTATAATTATTATTATTATTATTATTATTATTATTATTATTATTATTATTATTATTATTATTATTATTATTATTATATTTTTAGTATTATTATTATCTTTATTATTATCATTCTTATTCTTCTTCTTCTTCTTATTATTATTTTTAGTATTATGATCTTTA
>NC_066511.1:4061633-4066633 GCF_024679095.1 Eriocheir sinensis | reverse complement strand
TCGAGCGGTAGGGACTGACCTCAGTGCATTATTACTTTGTTCGTGGCACCATCAGCCAATCAAGGAGAACTTACTTCATGACACGGCCTCCGACGGGCCACTCCCACGCACGCCGCTAAGCCCCCGCGTCTTGTGTGTTTAGCAAGGAGCCAATAGCGTGTGAGGAGGCCTTTAGCTGCGGCTCCTCTGCCGTGCCGCATTGTTACGTGTGTGTGTGTGTGTGTGTGTGTGTGTGTGTGTGTGTGTTCTCGTTGGAAGTGGAACTGTGGGCGTTAGAGTTTGAAGGTGTTTTTGTTTGTTTTGTTATGTGGGTGTTTCTTTGATTTTTGTGTATCCGCGCATGTTCATGGCGCACTATATGATTAATGCGTGTGAGTGAATGATTAATCGGTAAACGGATGTGGCTCATTTACCCTCTCCCCCTACACACACATAGATACCTTCTTCTTTCTTTACCCAAGCCGACCCCAGCCTTTCTTTCTCCTCTACACAATTTTCTCCTCATTGTCCTTCCTTTAATAAATAAATAAAAAAACAGCTTCCGTTCCTTCCAGTATATCTATTGCCGCGTGTTATACTTCTTCATTGATTTACATGGTCCCTCACTCCTCGACTTCCCCAACCACTTCGTTTCTCTTTTTTTTTTTTGTCTACATCCTACTAATCCTTTTATCCTTTAGTCCCGTATTATCATGTCACCCCGTCCTTTCACTATCCTTCACACCTTTTCTGCTTTACCTTTCTTGTCATTTTCCCTTTATCATAATGTTACCTTTCATTCCTTCTTTCTTCTACGCCCTTTCCTACTCCTTATCCTATTATTTGTTTCCTGCAGCCATTATGCTATCCCTTAATCTTCCTCTGTTTATCTTTTGTCACTCTCCTCCTTTTTTTTAATATCACTACTACAATATGTGTCTCAGCACTTACATTATCCAGTTTTTATGTACGTGTCGATTTAAATAAATTTCGCTGACGAGAACAAGTACAAAAAGAGAAGGGGGATGGAAAACTTGTCTCTGGGAAAGGTAGGGATGATGGGAGGGGTTGGGTGGGATGGAGTGCAGTGGGGGTGGTGCCGAGGGGGCCAAGGGGCGGATTCATCCAGATGGCGGTGAGGTCAAGTGCGATGTTAATCCTCGGGTAGGATGCTGGGATGTGTGTGTGTGTGTGTGTGTGTGTGTGTGTGTGTGTGTGTACGCGAACGTGCGTGCTTGCATGAAAAAGAGTGAGTAATGAAATATACACATGGCTGAATGCATACGATTATATATATATATATATATATATATATATATATATATATATATATATATATATATAGAGAGAGAGAGAGAGAGAGAGAGAGAGAGAGAGAGAGAGAGAGAGAGAGAGAATTTACATAGATGTACATAGAAATCAGACCACACAGACCCCATGGTCCAGACTAGGTGGTCTGTCCTTAAATCTAAGTGAATCTACACTAATCAGATGGCTCCAAAACGTTGCTTTTCTACTCTAGTTAATATTAAGTTCAAGGAAGTGACGGTCGAGCTTGTTTTTAAAGGAGTCAATCGTGTTACACTGGACCACTGACGGTGGGAGCTTATTCCATTCTCGCACTACAACGTTGGTGAAGAAAAATTTGGTGCGGTCTGAATTTACTTGTCTACATTTGAGTTTTATGCCATTGTTCGTCGTTCGCAAAGTGTCATCGATCATAAACAATTTTGTTCTGTCTACATTCGTGAAACCATTAAGTATTTTAAAACATTCGATCAGTTTTCCTCGGAGGTGACTTTTCTCAAGAGAGAACATTTTAAGGGTGGAAAGCCTTTCTTCGTAGGATTTGTTGCGCAAAGAAGGGATCATTTTTGTTGCCCGACGCTGAACACCTAATTTAGCAATGTGCTTTGCATGTTGAGGAGACCAAAACTGTACCGCATATTCCAAGTGGGGTCTGACTAAACTATTATAGAGCGGAAGTATTACATCTTTATTCTTGAATAAAAAGTTTCTTTTAATGAAGCCCAACATTCTGTTCGCTTTATTTGCTGCATCGATGCATTGATGTGAGAATTTGAGCTTTGACGCGATTTTGACCCCCAGGTCCTTAACGCATTGAACGCTTGTGAGTTTAACGCCGCGCATTTCGTTATCGAACTTCTTATTTCTTGTTACAACTTGAAGGACCTGGCACTTGTCTACGTTAAAGGGCATCTCCCATCTATCCGACCAAGCTGAAATTTTGTGAAAATCGTCTTGGAGGCTTTGCCTGTCTTCGTCAGTGAGAACCGAGTTACCAATCTTTGTGTCGTCTGCAAATTTACTAATGCGATTATTGAGTCCAACATCCACGTCGTTGATGTAAATAATGAAGAGCACTGGGCCAAGAACCGAGCCCTGAGGGACGCCACTAGTGACTGGCGCCCACTCTGAGTTAAATCCGTCAATCACCACTCTTTGTTGTCTGTTGCTCAACCAATTCGCGATCCATTGGTTTACTTGACCGTCAATACCTATTTGCTTTAATTTATAAAGTAATTTATGATGTGGGACTTTATCAAACGCTTTCTGGAAATCAAGATAGACTACGGCCAATGATTTGGTTACGTCATAAACTGAGAAGGGGTCGTTATAAAAGGTCAATAGGTTTGATAGGCAGGATCTTTTGTTACGGAAGCCATGTTGTGAATCCCCAATTAATGAGTGGCTTTCGAGGTAACTCACAATTTTGTGTCTAATTATGCTCTCCAGTAGCTTACCTACAGTTGAAGTTAGACTAATGGGTCGGTAGTTACCTGGTATTTTTTTGTCTCCTTTCTTAAAAATCGGTGTCACGTTAGCCTTTTTCCAATCCGAAGGGACGATGCCTTGTCGCAAGGACATATTGAATACGGTTGTGAGGGAGGAGAGTATTTCGCTCTTTGTTTCTTTAAGCAGTATAGGATATACTTTATCGGGTCCGGGACTTTTATTTGTTTTAAGTGAATGGAGAGCTTTAAGGACTTCATCGGTTGTTATTTCAAAATTAGGCAATGCATGCACGAGATTTACATTAGTACTGGTGTTGGTGGTAGCGGGAGGAAAACTGTTAGTAATAAACACCGAGGAAAAGTAATTGTTTAAGAGGTTTGCAATGTGTTGGCTGTCAGTCACTAGTGCACCGTCGCTATTTGTTAAAGGTCCAATTCCACTTCTGATCGCCTTTCTGTTGTTTATGTAACTGAAGGAAGATTTCGGATTATTTTTACAGTTGGCTGAAATATTTTCTTCATATCTACGCTTTGCCTGACATACTAATCTTTTTACTCGTCGCCTGGCATCGTTATAAAGTCTAATGTTTTCGGGCGTGCTTTGTTCTTTCTTTAACTTGTAAAACAATTTTCTCTCCTTGACTGAGTGTTTAATTTCGCTATTAAACCAAGGTGGGCTTTTATTAGTGTTAATTCGCTTCTCGCACAAGGGGACGAATGTGTTCTGCTGAGTGAGTAAGTGATTTTTAAAGCTTAGCTAGGCTTCCTCTACATTGCACCTTTACTTTATTTTCAGTCACTGATGTTCGATCATTCTATGTGACTCGACTTATGTACCTGACAGTGTCGCCCAGTCGATATGGGGGAGGTTAAAGTCTCCTAATATCAGTGAGTCGTTGTTGTTAAGTAACTGCCTTAAAACGCTGTACATTTCAAGGTCGTCATCGAGTGATTGCCCGGGAGGCCTGTAGGTGACAGATATATTTAAATTGACTTTTGCAATATTTACTCGCACGCACAAATGTTCAACGTTACTGTTTCTTGGTGTTTTGTCTGTGGGTTGCAAATAGCTTTTGGCAAAAAGGGCGACGCCACCACCTCTACGATTTACACGATCTTTGTTGAAGAGTCTGTAGTCATCTATGTTGTATTCGGAACTTAAATCAATGTGTGGTGTCGATAAATGTTTTGGTTATAGCAATTACGTCAAAATTTTCTGTTAGAGCAAGAAATTTCAGTTCATCAGATTTGTTTCTTAGCCTACGCGCATTGAAACTAAGGATTTTTAAGTTATCTAGAGGCTTGGTAATAGAGGTGGTGGTACTTGCGGGATCACGGTTACGGGTTTGTTGCGATGCATGGCGTCTATTTACACGGGTGGGGTGGAGGGACGTGGCTGAGGGTCGTTTTTTGATCGGGTGTCACGTACTGCGTCGTTGAGGAGCCTTCCGAATCTGGCTGCCCCGATGGGAAATAGGTGTCTTCCGTCCCTGTGGAAGAGCTCACTTTGTCCGTAGAAATTGTCCCAGGCGTTGAAGAACTCCACGTCAAGCTCTCTGCAAAGAGTCTGTAAGCGGTTGTTTAGGCTGAAGGCCTTACTGAAGTAGTCGCTTTCCGCCCACGTCCGTGGTAGAACTCCTGAAATCAAAATGGTAGGGGATTTAGACTTATACTGCTAGATGAGCCTACGTAGAACACTCGGAAACAGTCAAATCACACGCAAAAAACACCGGAAACACAACACACTCGAAACACTCTGAAATCCACGTAGAACACTCGGAAACAGCCAAATCACACGCAAAAAACCGGAAACATAACAACACACTTGAAACACTCTGATACCCACGTAGAACACTCGGTAACAGCCAAATCACACGCAAAAACACCAGAAACACAACAACACACTTGAAACGCTCTGAGACCTCTTCTATTTACAAGAATCCGTTTTAGATCACTGATCTGGCCGGATAACCCGTGTTCTATTTACCACCGAGATCTGGATTCTCGTGATCTGGTGGATCCTGATCCTGATTTGCCTGATCCAGACCCCGAGGTGGGTTGTACCTAAGACCAAGACCAACGGGACTCTCCAACGGGTCACCAGTACAGCAAGAGCAAGAGCCCACAGTCCAGTCAAGGATTGCCGGTAGAACGTCCTCGTCACTATCTTGGCTTCTTCTATCTTTCCTCCGGTCAAAGAAAGCTTGAAACAGTTGCGGTATGCACGGACCCTGCCCTACCATTGTATGTGTGTGTGTGCGTGTG
>NC_066511.1:4049133-4056633 GCF_024679095.1 Eriocheir sinensis | reverse complement strand
TAAAGGTCAGAAACCGGTAAATACGATGTTCTGAGTACGACAATCTGGCAATGATGCTTAGAGATGTCAGATTTTCTTGTGACACTTTCGTTACCGGTGAGAAGCAGCGAGGCAGCGCTTGTGTTCATATTTTAGTCGTGTGCAGTGTGTAGAGATCATCATTTTATAATTGAATTTGCTCTGTGTACTCTAAAACCTATATTTAATGGTAAAAACATCACAAATAAGTTTATCATGATGAACTTCGCTACGTTTACGAGTGGTCTGGGGCTCTCGTTAAGTTAACCACGCTGTGACGTCATAGTTTAGCTTCTTGGATGCCATTAACGAATGTTTACATCGGTATCTCAGTTAGCGAGCTCGCTAACGCTTCTTGGATCCAGCGCCAGGATACTCCGCTCGTTACATCATTACCGGAAACTTTATGGACGAGCTAAGCATGAAGAACACCAAGTATAAGCTACATACACAACCTTAGTATAAGAAAAGATGCATTACGTAAAATTAACACACTATCGAGACTTGCTGCGGCTTGTCTTGCTGACCATAAGACCCTCCACTCCTCCTTTCCCCCTTCCTCATTCCCTCCCAGCAGCCTGGGGTACGACGATTCTCTCCTCATCACTCCTTCACACTCACGCTCCCCGGTTCCTTCACACTCATTCCTCAGCACTGAGTCAGACTGAGGCCCCGTTCATGCTACACCCACACGCACGCCGCCCCGTCCCTTTCGTCAGGGCAGGGGAAAGCGCGACTCGCTCCGATCACCGCCGCGCCGTCATCAGTCTCATCACGGGCCAGGCACCAATGACGTCACGGCCGGCAGCCAATCACAGCACGGAACAACCTTTTTCAAATAGTACTATTTATACGTCTTTAGATACCTTCAATTGACTCTCCAGGTGATTCTCAACATGGGTAAACCTCATAATCTGTAATAATCAAGAACAGTCGCACGGGAGAGTGCAAACTGGCAGGACAAGGCTTTAGACGGCAGGGCACTCACTCCATCCTCCCCACCGGCCTCCTCTGCCTGCGTCCCTTCCTGCAAGAACCACCACACCGTTTCTCACCTGATCCTCGCGTAGTGGCCGCCTCAGCACGCCGCCGCTTGCCTTGTACACGCGCGACACACCCTCACTCTGGCACTTTCCCTAGGACTCTGTAGGGGTGGGCAGGTACCGATACCAGTACCGGTACTAACGGTACCAGCTATACGGTACAGTACCGGTACCAGACTGCTCGGTACCGGTACCGATACTGACCTTAACGGAACCGCAGTACCGATTTGTAAGGAGTCTACTTGGCACTCGGTACCGGTACCGAGTGCCGAGTGGAATCAATTCTATTCGGCACTCGGTACCGGTACCGAAGGCCGAATAGAATCAATTACATATATATATATATATATATATATATATATATATATATATATATATATATATATATATATATATATATATAATGTATTCATGTTGATGTATATATTTATAGTTGTATGTGTGTGTATGTTTCTTTTGTGAGTATAACTCGTCATAATATAGCAATCTGCCTGGCTTCAATCCCTGTCCTGCACAACAGGTTCCATTCTGTAAGTGTCAACAACTGTAAACCTGGCTGAATTCTTCAGTATGGGCATCACTCTATAACATTTTGGTGCTAATTTGATCATTTAAAATGTCAGTCTCACTGCTACTCTTATTTAACCTGATTCCCACTTACATATCGTACTCCATTTTTTATCACTCTGTGCATCAGCCTCACAAGTTGTGATGTAGCCACATAAATGGTAATTATTTCACTAACAGCATGTAAGCAGGAAAGTGTACAATCAAGATTCTGACATGAAAATAATAACTTATATTCCATTGCTTAATTATTTAATTAAAGGCCAAATTGCATTGTAATTTGTAAGATGCTTAGTTCATTTTTCTCACTCGTGTCTATTCATTTCCTCAGTTAATTATTAAAAATCACTAAGTAATTACTTGTCCAAACATATAATGATTATATTACACAGTAATTTACTAATATAGTAGTGTAAATTGGCCACCCCCCTCACCAGTATTATTAATTAAGTAAAATATAAGAACAAGAAGAATAGAGAGAAAAAATAACATTTTAATCTTACTACTTATATGATTGTTTTAAAATAAGAATAGGATACTTGCAGTTAATAAAGGAAAAATAGTATGACTGAAAAGGTAGTAGCCTATACAGGGGACAAAATAAAATAAAAATACAAGTCACCCATCAATTACTCAGTTTTCTGTCATTGGACCCGCTGAGGCAATATGACGTCACCTCTCCTGCGCACGCACAGACTTGTTATAGTTAGATTTTGTTTTTACCTTCCAGATGCACGGGTGTTCATGATACAGTTCAATAAATTCACGCCAAGACGTACGGTTTTCAATGCTCTGGCGACTGGAGATAATAGCCGAGATGTTCTCGTTACGGCATTGGCGCTAAAACTGTGTAAATAACGTCACGCCTCCCCACACGCTCAAACTAAGCTTGCGCAGTGCCACGCGTTTTTTCAGGAAGCGACTGAATTTGCAGTGTCCTCGCGGAGCCCGTGCAATTACACAAACTAGCCTCCCCCACGCACAAACTGCACTGCGCAAACCAGTTTGTGCAGTGTGTTTTGGCAGTGTCACTTTAAATCAGCACTGTTGATATATTAATGTATTTAGTCTTATATTCGCTCTTCCTTATGTTATTTATTACCCAGAAATAATGGAAACACGTTTCAGGATTAACGATAACACGATGAAAGAGACGGTCAGTTTTTACGTTATGATTATGTAGCATCCAATGATCTCAAAATATATGGATTGGTCAACTACGGGTAAATCTTGAAGCCCGCAGCCCACCATTTTTATATTCCCTTGAGCCGAGGAATTTCTACAAAAAAATCAGGCACCGTTGCTCGCTGAGTGGCAGTAGGACATGATAAAACACCTCCTTACAAGTTTATTGAATATTACAATGCCTAGTTAAGGCATTGTAATATTCAATAAACTTGTAAGGAAGTGTTTTTATTCTTTTGTGTAAAAATAAACACTCGTTCCCTGTTTCCATATTTCGCACACACAAAAAAAATCGCGTTATTTGACTGTAACATGCTCTAAATAGCATATGTGTTTTGTTTTGAAGTATTATTTGATTGAGTTGGAAAATAATAGATGCTACAAATCTTTGAGGAAAACAATGTTGACGGTATAATTTTGTAAAAGGGTCCTTCACTGAGTTCGACCTGCCATCGGTTGGCCCTCTTGGGACCTCTGCCAGATCCAAACCTGCGGACTTCTCTGTACCAAACTAGTAACATATCAGAGTTGCAATGGTCACTATTTTCCTTACACCAAAAAGTCTGAGTTCTGTACATTATTCATGTCATTATGATGAAAATTGTTGGCAAAAAAAAAAAAAAAACATTCATTGATATATCCTATAACACTCAATCCATTCATTCATTCCATTCATAGGAATGCATCAATGCAGACTCATGGGTAAATATTTCCTTCATGCAAGAAAAGAGAAGGCAAACAAGTAAAAAAATGTTGTCATGCTTTCAATTTGTTGCACGTAGTGGTGGAAGGGGTTGATAATTTTGCCACCCAACATTCCTCCGGCTGGTATGCGCCTGCCTGACACACGATGCATTTCTCTATCCCGCCAACCAGAGCACAGGAGTTTGTTTACACTGCTGCAAAACATATCGTACGCTCCTGGCAGCAAATGTTAACTTACTTCATATTTCTAATTTAAATCATAATATATATATATATATATATATATATATATATATATATATATATATATATATATATATATATATATATATATATATATATATATATATATATATCTTTAGCATCTTAGAATATTACATTCACTAGATTGAACTTTAAAAGAACAACATATAGCATGTGATGATTGTTTGTGTGGAAATGTTTTTTTTAATTATCTTTATTTTTGCGTAGCTACGAGAAAATATGTGATTTCTGAATACTAACGAAAATCTTTCAAGAAAATTAATTTGACAAAGTCTGCATGCAATTTATTTTTTTCGTAGTTTCAAGACAGCCATCAGATGGCAGGTCGAGCTCAGTGAAGGACCCCATAAGAACCCGTGGCGTTTAATGGGCAACAAAATAAATATTACACGCAGTGACATTATTTTTCCTTATTTTCTTGTTGTTTATAGAATCCATTCTTTTCCAACCCGATCAACTAATACTTTAAAACAAAATACATATCAGTAAGCCTATATGTTATTTAGAGTAGGCTACACTCAAATAACGCGAAAAATACTGTTGTGCGAAATGGAAACAGGGAACGAGTGTTTATTTTTACACAAAAGAATGAAAACTACTAGTCAGTGCATTGGAATATTCAATTCATTTGTAAGGAAACGTTTTATCATGTCCTGCTGCCACTCAGCGAGCGTCGATGCTAGAAGTTTTATTTATATTCCTCGGCTCGAGGTATGCAAAGATAGCGGCTGCAGGCTTCATGATTTCTGCTTGGCTAGTACATAGAGAGCCAATCCAGTTATATTAGAGACCAGTGGTAGCATCACTATACATTATGACTAAGTCAGGACAAAAATATACCAAAAAATCTTACAATATATGAGTTAACGAATGGCATATTGTATAGACTGTAGCCTTGCACTCTGTTGTAGTAGGAAAAGTAAGGAACAAAGTTTGCCGTTTAAGTCGCCGGACATTGTCCGTTTACGTACAGTTCCGACTCAGTTTTGTTATGAATGTCGTTTCAGATTAATCTATAATAATTCTAAAGTCACATATTTGTCAATAAAGATATTGCTGCATCAGTTTCTCTCACTACAATCTGTTACTTTGTAACTCAAAAAGGGTTTCATGCACGTTGGAACAATTTAAAAATTGGCCAATGAGCGCGCAGTATCATCCATCACAAATGCAAAGTCCGCGAGTGCCTTCCTGAAGGATTATCCCCGCCAGCTTTCGTAACACCGGCTATACATTATCAGGAACAACAACAACTACTATTATTACTACTACTACGACTACTACTACTACTACTACTACTGCTTCTGCTGCTACGATATACTACTGCTACTACTACTACTACTACTACTACTACTACTACTACTGCTACTATTACTACTACTACTACGATTACTACAGACGACACTGAGGTGGGTGGAAGTGCTCTCACGACGGCCGATTGCTAAATCATCCAAAAGGACCTCGATCAAATCATCCAATGGTCTGAAAAGTGGCAAATGTCCTTAAATGTCGACAAATGTAAAGTCATGCACTTTGGGTCCAGAAATAGTAACCACACATACAGAGTGGAGTCAAAGGCTCTTCGTCTCATCAACTCTTCTCCTTTTACTATAGTCTGGCTCAACTAAACGTGCGGTTGTGGGCGGGTTCAGCGTACGGGATCCCTTGTACAGCGTTGCCGCGCGTCTCCTAGCCATCGATATAGAAATGTTCTAATATAAGTAAAACCATGGCAAATATGATCGGCAAATATGCATACACATTTAATCTAAGTATTACAACGTATGAAAGAACAGTTAAGCTATTATGGATAAGATATTTATAAGCATATAAAGAAACGTGGCATACATATTTTACAGTGTTGCTAGAAAAAAAATGGTATACTTATTATTGAGTTTCCCTTACGTTTTGAGATGGGTAAGTAGTTTCACAATTATATTTAGATTATATCGTGAAGGAATGTACGTTAAAATAAGCTGACAAAGGTATGAAAAAAAAAAACCATTCAAATCCTTATGACGGTAACACTCCCGGCCATCACCCAGACACTCCCGGCATCCACACAGGTGGAGAGATTTTTTGTTCGTATAATTTCCCACAATTTCTGTATTATAACATAATAAATCAGGTTGAATAAACGAGAGAGAGAGAGAGAGAGAGAGAGAGAGAGAGAGAGAGAGAGAGAGAGAGGCAACCAACGTGGGGTTAAAAACGTCACTGTACTCCCGGTTATTCCCTAGAGACCTACGTCACAGCCGCACGTTTGGGTGAGCTAGACTATAGCAGTTTTCTACCTCTTCGATTCCACAGCAATGTTGCATCTCTTTCTATCTTCTATCATTATTTTCATGCCGACTGCTCATCTGAACTTGCTAACAGTATGACTCCCCCACTCCTGCGGCCCCACTGCACTCGACTATCTACTCTAGCAGCTGCTCATCCCTATACTGTCCAAACCCCTTGTGCAAGAATTAACCAGCATCTTCATTCTTTCATCCCCTTCACTTGTAAACTCTGGAACAGCCTTCCTTCGTCTGTATTTCCTCCTGCCTATGACTTGACTTAATCAAGAGGAGAGTATCAAGGCACCTCCATCCGAAATTGACCTCTCTTTTGGCCACTCTTTATTTTTATCTTTTTAGGAGCAGCGATTAGTGGACTTTTCTTCTAGACTTTTTTTCTGTTCCCCTTGAGCTGCTTCCTTTCCTGTAAAAAAAAAAGAAAAAAAAGCATGGGAGGTCTCTACAGCTCGTGCAAGAGGAGTCGTATCTTGGAGTCACCATCAGCGGTGACCTGAAACATGCAAAGCACTGCAAAAATGCATATAACAAAGCCAATGCAAGTGCAAAACGCCAGAAGTAAAGTTAACCTTCTATAATTCAATGGTAAGGTCTCACCTCGAACATGCAGTACATTTTTGGTCCCTTAATTACATTGAATTATTAGAAAAGGTTCAGCCCCGCGCTACAAAAATTATTCCAGCCTTGAGTGCTCAACCACTGTACGAGAAACGACTCAAGCGACTCAGCCTGTTTACGCTCGAAAAGAGACGCCTATTGGGGAATATGATTTAGGTCTTCAAGTACCTGAAGAAGTTCAATAACGTCGACCAGTGCAATTTTTTTGAGCAACAAAATAACTGAAGAACTAGAAATAACGGTCTGCCAATTCAAGCGAGGCGATGTAATACACACATTGGAAGGAGTTTCTTCTCAAACCGAGTCATCCGTCATTGGAACAATCTTCCCTCAGAAGTAGGAAGTACGAATACCATCGACTCCTTTAAAAACCGAATTCACCGCTAATTCGCTGAGTCAGGAGTGAACTAAATACCGAAGCCCTGTCATCTGCTCTGCAGGCACAAAGTGATTGTCGAGCAGGTTAAATTACTAAAGCGGGCAACCTCGTGATGAGCCAATTGGCTTTCTGTTGCCTGCAGTCCTACGTTTCCATGTTTCTCTGTTACTACTACTACTACTACTACTACTACTACTACTACTACTACTACTACTACTACTACTACTACTACTACTACTACTACTACTACTACTACTACTTCTTCTACTACTACTACTACTACTACTACTACTACTACTACTACTACTGCAGCTTCTACTACTACTACTACTACTACTACTACTACTACTACTACTACTACTACTACTACTTTTTTTTAACAACATAAAAAATACCTCCACCCATGTTTATTTTCCCGACA
>NC_066511.1:4034133-4046633 GCF_024679095.1 Eriocheir sinensis | reverse complement strand
TCCTCCCCCTCCCCCTCCTCCTCTTCCTCCAACGCCAAGGTTTATGTGAATATGGTGGGTGACAGCATCGTGAGAGGCCAAATGAGTGAATTTTGCTGGCGCAATATCAAGAACAGAAGATACTGTATTCCTGGTGAAAGATTACAAGATATAGAAGAAGCTGCAGACATCGTCCCAGACCAAACGGAATGAGGCATACTCTTTGTTTTGCACGCTGGAACGAACGATGTGCAATCGGTACAAACGAAGGAAATTTTATCTAATTACAGATGAGTGATTCACCGCTACAAGGAAAAGTCACGCCACATCATTGTCTCCGGGATTCTGCAGAGAATCAACGCCTTCACAGGATTCCACAGAAAGGCGTCAAGCATCAACAACAGGTTGAAATACCTTTATCAGGAAGAGGAAGTTTCGTTTACAAACGCGTGGGATCATTTCTATGATAATCCCGACCTTTTCCGTCCTGGCGGTCTTCACCTTAATGAGATTGGCTCAGCACGGCTTGGTAGGTTGCTGAACGATGAGGTATTTTCGTACTCAAAAAAACTTCAAGCGCGTGAGGAGCGCCAACGCAACGTAAGCAACCAAATAGCAGCGACAGCCCAGCACACACAAAGACCCCCAACAGAAAACACACGCAGAAACCCGTCTACTGCGCCCCGAAACGCCGAAGCCAAGAAAGACATCTCTGTCCTGTACACCAACGCGGGAAGTCTCATACCCAGACGGGATGAGCTACTTGCCTACATTGACATGGAGAAGCCAGACATAATAGCAATTATCGAAACATGGGCCACCTCTGACATCTTAATGACTGAATTTTTCGGTTCCGGGTTCCGAAAGTTTCTACAAGAACAGACTTCACAAAAAAGGAGGCGGTGTCATATGTTGCGTCAAGAACACGCTCTTTGCAATGAAAACAAAAACAAAAAAACAAACAAGACTCAGAAAAATACGACTCCATTTACATAGAGCTAGAAACTAGCAAACATAACAAGCTGACGATTGGTACCGTATATAGACCTCCTAAGCAACAAGCAGCTGACGACGCAGCGCTGTATGAGGAAATTCATACCATAACGCAAAACAAGCAGTCAGTAATTATTGGGGACTTCAACTGTCCCAAAATCAACTGGAACACAATGAATGGAGACCAGGAGGGTAATAAGCTACTTGAAATGTTAGAATACACATTTCTAGCCAAGATTATTACCTAACAAACGCGAGAAAACAATATCCTAGACCTCGTTCTCGTGACTGACTCCGACCTCGTACGCGAAGGGAGGGTCGGTGAGAAACTGAACGGCTGCGATCACCACTTAATTCGCTTCAGCATTAGAACGGAACACGAGTTTATAGAAAACGCATCCAAGATGCCAGACAACAGAAAAGCTAATTTCAATCTTGCTCGTGAACTATTACCTCAAACTACTTGGGAACACCTAAGAAGTTTTTCGCCCATGCCGACGACGCGTGGAATATCTTCAAAAATAAACTCCTAGAAGTAGAGAGGACAACAGTCCCCATGAAGACTAAGAGAACAAACAACGGCGTAGATCCACCATGGATTACTATCCAAGTCAGAAGGGCGATTAATTTAAAGAAAATATATTATAACTTGTTGAAGGAAAACAACACAGATGGAGCACGTGAACAATACCACCACAGCCTCAGTTCAGAGCTTGCAGAACCCTCATCCGCCAATGTAAGCGCGACTGTGAGCAACGAATAGCACGCGAGTCCAAGTTTAATCCGAAAAAGTTCTTCACTTATATAAGAGCAAAAAAGAAGTCGAAAAGCAACATCGGTCCCCTAAATGATGAAAGGGGCGCCCTAACATAAGACAGCAGACACATGGTCGAAATCTTGAACAAGAACTTCGCATCTGTGTTCACGGTCGAGAACACAGAGTCGATACCCGAGAGCTCTATTCCATTGAGGGGAATCACGCCCCTAGAAATTGGCTCATAGAGGAGTTCTGGCCCTCGAAAAATATGCCAGCTTATCTGGAAAGGATATTTTGGTGCAGAAAAGTGGGTCTACTATATAATTTTTTTTTGCTCATTCCAGTGTAATTCAAAACAAAGTTATGAATATTGAGAACATTATTCTTCAATAATCTTTGACACAGATGCGGTATTATGATAATTGAAATTATGAAACTTCGGTTGCACAGCAGCCTGAATGTACGACCTGTTTTTCGTTGTTTTATGGTCTACAAAAACTTCTGTACTATCAGTTTTAGGCACTTGATACACTAAAGCAATTAATAAATCACGAACACAGGCTTTATTTGTTCATTATGTATTTATACCTTGGAGATTGATTTATACGACGTGGCATTCCAAACCAAAACAAACCTTCTTCTTCTTTTGACCTGTATCGCTTTTCATCGGCTCATCATCATCACTTTTTCTGGTATTAACTCCCCTCTCTGCCTCTCGTAGTTGCTACATTCTACAATTAGGTGTTCCACTGTTTCTTTCTTCCCAGTGTTGTAGACAGTTACAGCCCTTTGTGTTGGTAAGTCTTGGTGAGAGTGAGTTCGGCCCCTCAGCGGCTCCTTTCGGTAATGTGCGGGTTTCGGCCTTTTAAATATCTCTTTCCCACGAGTTCTACAGACTAGATTCTGTTCGGTACTTTCCAGATTAGACATTAGTCTTCGTGGAATCTATTAGAAAAATGGTTCAAGCTATAGTACATGCGGCAGGAGATTAGAAAAAAATGCGAGAATGGTGTAAGCTTAGGTGCGAGTATGTAGCTTGTAATAATTGAATGGAAGAGTGTTTCTCACCACTTCACCTGGAAAATGATAGCATAAACACTTGGGATCAATGTCTAGTAGACAATAAGCACAGTGCATCATGATTTATCACGTGAGAGATTTTAAAGTTTGCAAGTCCTCATAGCTTCAAGAGAAGTTGACTCAGTTTTAGTTAAAGTAGCTAGCGATCACTGGCAATTTTAGGGGGACAGAACTCCTCTAACTGACGAACCTAGATAAACTAGACAAACAAGTCGACCGGACCCGACGACTTGTCACCCAGGCTGCTCAAGGAACTCAAGCAGCAAATAATCATGACACTCACTGACTTCTATAATTCGACACTACAACAAAGTAAAGTTACCGAAGACTGGAAGCAAGCGAATGTAACACCGATCTACAAGAAGGGAGACAAGAACATGGCCTTGAACAACAGGCCAATCAGCTTGACTTCAGTGGCGGGAAAAGTTCTCGAGAAGATTATTATCAGAGGCCAGAGACAAACTCGTCAAATTTCTTGAAGACAACAATATCATTTCCGATGCTCAGCACGGTTTCAGGAATAAGCGCTCATGCTTAACCAACCTACTGGACTTCTTCCAAGGTATATATGAAAACTGGGATAATCACATCCCCAACGATGTTATCTCTCTAAACTTCCAAAAGGCCTTTGACAAGGTACCACACGAACGACTTCTCAAGAAACTGAAATCGGCGGGACTAGGAGACAATCTGATTGCGTGGATAAAAGATTGGCTCACTGGAAGAAAGCAACGAGTTCTACTCAACGGGCAGGACTCCGAGTGGCTCCCGGTTACAAGTGGAGTGCCACAAGGGTCAGTGCTGGGCCCCATACTCTTTATTATATATATCAACGACCTAGAACTAGGATTGAAATCAACTCTTTCTAAATTTGCTGACGACACGACAGCAGACTGCGAAACTATCCAGAGAGACCTGGACCAGATCACTCAGTGGTCGGAAAAGTGGCATATGTCCTTTAACACTTCCAAATGTAAAATAATGCACATCGGGTTAAGAAATAGCAACCACACATACTACATGGGTGGAGAACCACTACAGGCAGTACAGGAGGAGAGAGACCTCGGGGTCACTATCAGCAGTGACCTGAAACCCACAAATCACTGCATGTCCGCCTGCAAGAAAGCCAACACTATGCTCGGGTTCATAGCGAGGAACTTCAAATACAAGACGCCGGGAGTTATGTTATCCCTATATAACTCGCTGGTAAGACCCCACTTGGAATACGCCGTGCAATTCTGGTCTCGTAATCACAAGAAAGACATTGAACTACTCGAGAGAGTACAGCGACGCGCTACGAAAATGATACCATCATTGAGAACGCAACCTTACGAAGAAATACTCAAGCGACTTAATTTCTTCACGTTGGAAAAAGAGACGACTGCGGGGATACATGATACAAGTCTTCAAGTAGCTGAACAAGTTCAGCAATGTTGATCACTCCAAACTCTTCACGCTACAAACTAACCCGCGAACAAGAAACAACGGTAAAATAATTCAAGCCAAGCGATGCTTTACGGATATCGGCAGGAATTATTTTCCGAACAGAGTCGTCCGCCACTGGAACAGCCTTCCTGCAGGAGTGGTTAGTGCGGAAACAATCAACTCCTTTAAAAATCGCATTGACCGTCACTTTGCTGCGTTAGGAGTGAGCTAAACGTACCCATGAGAACGTACAAAAGTACTTCAATCCTTCCCGCAAGCCACTCCTGTGGCTGACGGACTGATTAAAGCACTGAAAGTAGGCAGCCTCTCAATGAGCCAATAAGCTTTCTGCTGCCTGCTCGTCCATGTTTCCATGTTTCCTTTTTCTCCTTTTTTCATGTTTTCTTTTTGTTTTCTTTTTTCTCCTTTTTCTTTTTCCTTTTTTCTTCTCTTTCTTCTTTTTTTTTTTTCTTCTTCTTCTTCTTCTTCTTCTTCTTCTTCTTCTTCTTCTTCTTCTTCTTTTTGCTCCTTCTCCTCCCGCTCCTCCTCGCATTCCTTTTCCTTCCCCTTCTAAATGGTGTCATCCGAACGTCAGTATCTCATCAATCAGTCCTCTTTGGAAAGCTCGTCAACTCCAGGTCAGAGTCGTGTTAGGACTCAGTGGTTCCCAAAGTTTTTTACATGATGCCCCCTACTGATTTCTAAGAAATCCTCACGCCCCCCCATGCTTTGTTTATATATATATATCTATATATATATATATATATATATATATATATATATATATATATATATATATATATATATATATATATATATTGAAACTCACGTGAGGATGATTCAAACAGTGTTACTCCTTCATGTGTGTGTGTGTGTGGGGGGGGGGGGTAATTCCCCTCCTGGTCTGCTGCGGGTCTCTCTCTAGACAGCCAGCCATTCCCCTACAGAAGAGCACATAGCTCATAGTACCGATCTTTGGGTAGGACTGAGACCACTCACACACAACACACCGCGACAACGAGTGTGTGTGTGTGTGTGTGTGTGTGTGTGTGTGTGTGTGTGTGTGTGTGTGTGTGTGTGTGTGTGTGTGTGTGTGTGTGTGTGTGTGTGTGTGTGTGTGTGTTTATTTCTTGCAAAACTGCAATTTTTGGTAGACGGAATCACGCCCTCCTTGTATCCAGCTCAAGCCCCCCCAGGGGGCGTGCCCTCCTGTTTGGAAACTACTGTGTTAGGTGGATGCTCTCGAGGGCCAAGGGGGACGCGCGTTGATTGGCTGTCAGTTCTGGGTTAGCAAGGGGGGGAGGGAAGAGAAATGGAGGGGAGGGGAGGAGAATGAGTTCTGGTATGACGAGGGGAGACGAAAGGAGGGGAAGGGTGCTGGTGTCGCAAGTGGAGGGAAGGGAAGGGAAGGGAAGGAGAGGGGCGCTGGGGTGGTGTGGGTAGAAGTGTGGACTCTGGGGGAGAAGGGAAAAAGGTTGGAGACGGTATAGTACTATAGTTGGAGGGAGAAGATATTGTATTGCCTAGAACATGGAGAAGAAAATAAAGTAGATATGTTCGTTATGGTTCAGTTGTTGTGACTGTATGCTTGTGGCAATGGTGGCTAGAAAGTGAAAGTGAAGAGAAGCGAGATATCTCAGCTATGAGACAATGGTGGTGGGAAGAGGTGGTAGATGATGGATGATAACGAGGTAGTAATGAAACTGTGATAGCCCTCTTACTGAGAACAAAGATGACAATACTGAAAAGAGAACTGCAACAGGAGGAGGAAGAGGAAGTGAAAGATGTTATGTATACGTTACTGAGTGAAAAAAACAAAACAAGGATAAACTAAAGGAAAAAAGGATTCCGATGAAGGATGAGGAGGAAAGACGAAAAGGGTGAGGGGCGGGAGGAATATCATATAATAACAAGCAATAAAAGATAAGCTTATTGCTACCATTTCCTCTCCTCTCTGCTAATTAGAGAAAATTAAGGATGACCAAACAAACAAAAGTTAATGAGGATAAAAAGTGAGAGAGAGAGAGAGAGAGAGAGAGAGAGAGAGAGAGAGAGAGAGAGAGAGAGAGAGAGAGAGAGAGAGAGAGAGAGAGAGAGAGAGAGAGAGAGAGAGAGAGAATCACATTGATATTTAGACCACAAAAACCCTATGGTCCAGAAGAGGTGATCTGCCCTTACACCCAAGTGAAATAATATAACGAATAATAAGGACAGGTGCGTTTCAATTATCGAAGAAACTCACATATTTGAGAAACTGCAAAAATCTGTGGAAATATAGATTTATCTACCTTTGTGCTGCATAAATTTGAATTCCTCTACATTTCTCTTAATTTCAATATTTCTTAATATAAACTCAGGGTCACTCACGTTTACACACGACGTTCGAACACATAGCTACACGTGCACTGTACCTACGTTGACTATTTGTATTTTTTTTTATTTAAATATATTATAAGTAACATTTGTACGTCTGGCATGCATGCATGGGATGTAGCGACTTGCCTCCAGCAGGAAAAGGATAAAACATCTAAACTCAAAGATATGTCGCCTCACTCTGCAATGAAAATTCAGTTCACACTTGAGGAACCTGAAGACTTGGAAGTAAAAGCTGAATATGAGAGACTAACTAATAAGAACATGCTGAAGCGATACTCACAAGAAAAACCTAAAGCCAAAACGAATCCCTTCGCAATCGCATGAGTAAATATTGCTCAAATATCAATGATTCGGACAGATCCACAATGGACTTTGCCTTAAACCAAGCAACAGTCATTTTCAACGTGGACTTTTGAGGCAGGGCACTTGGGGCATGGAATGGGGACTGGCGACAACAGGGGATATTACTCAAAGGGATACACAAAAGAGATCTACGAATCTAGACCTAGAAAGAAAAGAGATTGTTGCCGAGCCCTTATATGGCGCAGGGATATTCTAGAATTAGAAATTTTATCTAGAAACAAAACAACGTTTGGAAATAGTCCATCCCTGGTTAATCATATATAAAATAACACACTTCATGACATACTGTTTTCTTTATTGCATGCTCCTGGATTTGGGGTACCTGAGGTATCCGTAAAGGCCTAGAAATCTTGGCACACACAGCATATTTCATCATTTAGAGTTACTTAGAATGCATTACACTTTCATGGATAATGAATTATCTTTTAATCCCTGTGCGTATCTCATCAGTTCAGCTCATTAGATTTATTTTGAGTTATGCAGACCACCGGTGTTGAACACACAAGGTAAACTTTCATGCTCATTACCCAGAGATTTATTTTTACCAAGATCACTAAGATTAAGATTACAAAGATTACTAAGATACTATAAGATTACTAAGATTTACTAAGATACTAAGTCACTCAAAGAGTATCTACTCTGCCAATTTTTGTCAAATTTTCATACTTTAAAAAAAAATTAAAGTAGACACCTTTCTCTAATTTATCTTGTTATTTCAGATCTATAAGTGGAATATCTGATTTTTTGAAAAGTTTCATGCATTGAGATAAATCCAAAGGGGTAGGTCAGCGCCTCCGTGGTGCAGTGGTTAGCGTGCCTAGCTACGAATCCGCGGGCCCGAGACAGAATTCCGGCCCGGGCAGTCGGAGTGTAGCTCACCCAGCAGTTCATTATATTAATATCAAATTCATAATATCAAATAGGGATGTGAGAGGAGTGAATATTTCGCATTTTTTAAAGTAGTGTATTATTAATACTGTCTGGTCTGGGACATTTATTTGTTCTAAGGGATTGAAGTGGATAAAGGATGATTTTCGCTAACACAGGTCATCGGTGATGTTGACGGTAGGGACGGTAATACCGGCAGTGTTGAATACCGAGGAAAAATAATCATTCCACATAATCGCATTGTGCTGGTTTTTAATTAGTAATTTACCATCGCTGTTAGTCAATTGAGGGCCCAGTCCCATTTCTGATCTCCTTTTTGTTGCTATGTAATGAGAGAGAGAGAGAGAGAGAGAGAGAGAGAGAGAGAGAGAGAGAGAGAGAGAGAGAGAGAGAGAGAGAGAGAGAGAGAGAGAGAGAGAGAGAGAGAGAGAGAGAGAGAGAGAGAGAGAGAGAGAGAGAGAGATTTACATAGATTTACATAGGAAATCAGACCACACAGACCCCATGGTCCAGACTAGGTGATCTGTTCTTAAACCCAAATGATTCTACATTAATCAGATGGCTCAAAAACTGCATTTTTACTCTAGGTATTAAGTTGAAGGAAGTGTCGGTCGAGCTTCTTTGTAAAGGAGTCAATCGTGTTACACTGAACCACTGAAGGCGGGAGCTTATTCCATTCTCGCACTACAACGTTGGTGAAGAAATATTTGGTGCAGTCTGAATTTACTTGTCTACATTTAAGTTTTGTGCCATTATTCCTCGTTCGCAAAGTGTCATCGATCATAAACAATTTTGATTTGTCCACATTCGTAAAGCCATTAAGTATTTTAAAACATTCGATCAGTTTTCCTCGGAGGCGACGTTTCTCAAGAGAGAACATGTTAAGGGTTGAGAGCCTCTCGTCGTAGGGTTTATTGCGTAAGGAATAGATCATTTTTGTTGCCCGACGTTGAACACCTAATTTAGCAATGTCCTTTGCATTGTGGGGAAAGAAAGACAAGTGCTATGGGAGAGGACAACCACAGCCTCAGTTTTGAGAAGCAGCGGGACACCGTGCGGCGAGGCAGCGGCAGCCCAGACACCTAGCGGCGGGCGATACTAGCGAGCAGATCAGAGCAGCACAGAGTGACCGATCAATGTTCGTGTGTCTACGAGGCACCGCTTCCTGCATTGTAGGGAGACCAAAATTGTACCGCAAATGGGGTCTGACTAAACTATTGTTGAGCGGAAGCATTACTTCTTTATTTTATAATAAAAAGTTTCTTTTAATGATGCCCAACATTCTGTTCGCTTTATTTGCTGCATCGATGCATTTCTGTGAAAATTTGAGGATTGACGCGATTTTAACACCCAGGTCCTTAACGCATTGAACGCTTTTGAGTTTGACGCCGCGCATTTCGTCATCGAACTTCTTATTTCTTGTTTCAACTTGAAGGACCTAGCACTTATCTACATAAAAGGGCATCTCCCATCTATCAGACCAAGCTGAAATTTTATGCAATTCCTCTTGTAGGCTTTGTCTGTCTCCGTCAGTGAGAACCGAGTTACCAATCTTTGTGTCGTCTGCAAATTTACTGAGATTATTGATTCCAACATCCACATCGTTAATGTAAATAATGAAGAGCACTGGGCCAAGAACCGAGCCCTGAGAGACGCCAGTCCATGGCTGGGCGTTATCGCGAGAAGTTATCGCGATACTTTATCGCTGATAACAAAATCGGGTTACCGGCCATCCGCTACTTATATATATATATATATATATATATATATATATATATATATATATATATATATATATATATATATATATATATATATATATATATATATATATATATATATATCGGTATCTTCGTTACTTTTGTAACCAAACTAGCAATAATCGCTACTTTTTTCCGCCTCTCAGAAAATAAACGTTGTCTCCTCCCTAGTGCGCATGCGTGGCCCGGGCGCCCGTTGTTGTATGAAAAAAAAAAAAAAAACTCGGGGTATGAAATATCTTCGGTGAAGAGATTTCATACTTAGATCATCAACATTAAAACACTAGGTTATTATTTTTTTTTTATGTCAGACTCAAATATCACTATCAAAGAGAAAAATCTTTTAACTTTGCCCCAAAAATGATTATTCACTGCCTGAAATTTGTGATCCCGTTGTAAAGAGAGCAAACAGAGACCAACGGCTTGTGTTAACATGTGGCGGCGTGGCGCGTGGCCTCTCAGCTGCATCTCGAGTGACGGAGTGAGTGCCAGTGTTCCGGTTTCCAGTGCTTCAGTGCTTCTTCATTGAAATGACTGTTAAAGTGTTAATGGTGATAAGTAAGAATAACTGAATAAGTAGTGATGGGCCAGTTCACGAAAGACCAGTGTTTGTAAACAAAAGCGCCAGCTTTTGACGGTGGGGACGCCAAATAACACAACACCGGTTCAGGGGTTTCTAGTATTACTGTCCATATGTACGTGTCGACGTGTGGTTTTCAGGTTTTGTAAGTTTTCTAAAATACATATAATGAAAATTTGAATTCATCTATGTTTTTTATTTGAAATATCAATATAGTATCGTTTTCGCCTATTGGACATATCGCTAGCTAGTATCGGAATTGTGTATTTATATCGGATATCGGTTATCGCCTATATTTGTGTCTCCAGTTAACGAATATCGGTTATCGCCGATAACGTGTTCCATTATCAGTTATCGGGTATCAGGAATAAGGTTTTCTGTTATCGTGCCCAGCTATGGACGCCACTAGTGACTGGTGCCCACTCTGAGTTAAATCCGTCGATCACCACTCTTTGTTGTCTGTTGCACAACCAATTCGCGATCTATTGGTGTACTTGACCGTCAATACCTAGTTACTTTAATTTATAAAGTAATTTATGATGTGGAACATTATCAAACACTTTCTGGAAATCAAGATAGACTACGTCCAGTGATTTGGTTACGTCAAAAATTGAGAAGAGGTCGTTATAAAAGGTCAGTAGGTTTGATAGGCAGGATCTTTTGTTACGGAAGCCATGTTGTGAATCCTTAATTAATGAGTGGCTTTCAAGGTAACTCACAACTTTGTCTCTGATTATGCCCTCGAGTAGTTTACCTACAACTGAAGTTAGACTAATGGGCCTGTAATTACCCGGTATTTTTCTGTCTCCTTTCTTAAAAATCGGTGTTACGTTAGCCTTTTTCCAATCCGAAGGGACGATGCCTTGTCGCAAAGACATATTGAACACAGTTGTGAGAGAGGAGAGTATTTCGCTCTTTGTTTCTTAAAGTAGTAGAGGATATATTTTGTCAGGTCCGGGGCTTTTGTTTGTTTTAAGGGATTGGGAACCTTTTTAGGACTTCATCGATAGTTATTACAAAGTTAGGCAATGCATGAACGAGATTTACGTTAGTACTGTTGTCGTCACTGGTGTTGGTGGTAGTGGTGGGAAGACTGCTAATATTAAATACCGAGGAAAAGTAATTGTCAAAAAGTTCGCAACGTGTTGGCTGTCAGTCACTAGTTCACCGTCACTGTTTGTTAGAGGTCCAATTTCACTTTTGATCGCCTTTCTGTTCTTTATATAACTGAAGAAGGATTTCGGATTATTTTTACAGTTGGCTGCAATGTTTTCTTCATATCTACGCTTTGCCTGACATACTAATCTTTTTACTCGCCGTCTGGCTTCATGATCAAGTCTAATGTTTTCGGGCGTGTTTTGCTCTTTCTTTAGCCTGTAAGACAATTTTCTCTCCTTAGCCAAATGTTTAATTTCGTTATTAAACCAAGGTGAAGAGAGAGAGAGAGAGAGAGAGAGAGAGAGAGAGAGAGAGAGAGAGAGAGAGAGAGAGAGAGAGAGAGAGAGATTATCTTCGGGTCTGCTGATACAGGTGGATTTTTCTCTGTCAGCTGGTTAAATCTTCTAAAGCTGTTTGATGTAGTGTGCATTCCGTGGCGGCGTGGAAATATAATGGATCACGTGTGGAAGCGGCGAACCTCGATACTGACGTCAGCGATCCATCACACATCACCCCGTCACTCTGATGGCGATAACGACGCTTATAATACCTTGAAATCACTCTCCTCCGTTCCTCTCCCCGTCTTTTCCTCCCGTATTTACATTTTTAAACTCTATTAATGGTATGGTAAGAAGAGGAGGTGGTTTAGTAGATGAGTATGATGAGGGGGGAGGAAAGATAATAGGACTGTATAGTTGTATGGTGTAGGTTCATTAATTGTCCTGCCGCGGACACCTTATTTGTATACCACCGACATGCTGGAGGAGTGTGTGTTTGATTTGTTTGCGTTTAGAGAGCAAAGCTAAACCATGGTGTCTGTTTTGCGAAGTGGTGTGTATATCTTCCCTTTCCTTCCCTAATTCACTATCTCTACTGCCTCCTTCCCTCTCCTCCTTCCTCCCTCCAGCCATTCTTCCCTTTTCTTCTCCGTCTTCTCTCTCTTTTTCACCCTCCTTCCCTCCACTCCTTCTCCTCTCTAGTTCTCCTTCCCACTCACCACCCTATCCTCCCTCTTAGCAGCCCCCTCGTAACCTTCCTTCTTCCTGAGAGATTGATAAGCGAGCGACGGGAGTGCCCTGGAGTAAGGGTAACGACCTCTCCGCGTAATACTTCTAACTTGATCTTTCCAGATTTTAGCTAG